>NW_027065515.1:0-21677 GCF_032884065.1 Artemia franciscana | reverse complement strand
CAATAAATAGATATCAATAGTAGATAGAACAGTGAAAGTTTGATTCTAGCTAGTCTATCTACTATTTCTATGAGTCATATGCAAGACGTCATTTTAGAAAAGACTTTTTCACTATTCAATAAATAGATATCAATAGTAGATAGAACAGTGAAAGTTTGATTCTAGCTAGTCTATCTACTATTTCTATGAGTCATATGCAAGACGTCATTTTAGAAAAGACTTTTTCACTATTCAATAAATAGATATCAATAGTAGATAGAACAGTGAAAGTTTGATTCTAGCTAGTCTATCTACTATTTCTATGAGTCATATGCAAGACGTCATTTTAGAAAAGACTTTTTCACTATTCAATAAATAGATATCAATAGTAGATAGAACAGTGAAAGTTTGATTCTAGCTAGTCTATCTACTATTTCTATGAGTCATATGCAAGACGTCATTTTAGAAAAGACTTTTTCACTATTCAATAAATAGATATCAATAGTAGATAGAACAGTGAAAGTTTGATTCTAGCTAGTCTATCTACTATTTCTATGAGTCATATGCAAGACGTCATTTTAGAAAAGACTTTTTCACTTTTCAATAAATAGATATCAATAGTAGGTAGAACAGTGAAAGTTTGATTCTAGCTAGTCTATCTACTATTTCTATGAGTCATATGCAAGACGTCATTTTAGAAAAGACTTTTTCACTATTCAATAAATAGATATCAATAGTAGATAGAACAGTGAAAGTTTGATTCTAGCTAGTCTATCTACTATTTCTATGAGTCATATGCAAGACGTCATTTTAGAAAAGACTTTTTCACTATTCAATAAATAGATATCAATAGTAGATAGAACAGTGAAAGTTTGATTCTAGCTAGTCTATCTACTATTTCTATGAGTCATATGCAAGACGTCATTTAGAGAAAGACTTTTTCACTATTCAATAAATAGATATCAATAGTAGATAGAACTGTGAAAGTTTGATTCTAGCTAGTCTATCTACTATTTCTATGAGTCATATGCAAGACGTCATTTTAGAAAAGACTTTTTCACTATTCAATAAATAGATATCAATAGTAGATAGAACAGTGAAAGTTTGATTCTAGCTAGTCTATCTACTATTTCTATGAGTGCATATGCAAGACGTCATTTTAGAAAAGACTTTTTCACTATTCAATAAATAGATATCAATAGTAGATAGAACAGTGAAAGTTTGATTCTAGCTAGTCTATCTACTATTTCTATGAGTCATATGCAAGACGTCATTTTAGAAAAGACTTTTTCACTATTCAATAAATAGATATCAATAGTAGATAGAACAGTGAAAGTTTGATTCTAGCTAGTCTATCTACTATTTCTATGAGTCATATGCAAGACGTCATTTTAGAAAAGACTTTTTCACTATTCAATAAATAGATATCAATAGTAGATAGAACAGTGAAAGTTTGATTCTAGCTAGTCTATCTACTATTTCTATGAGTCATATGCAAGACGTCATTTTAGAAAAGACTTTTTCACTATTCAATAAATAGATATCAATAGTAGATAGAACAGTGAAAGTTTGATTCTAGCTAGTCTATCTACTATTTCTATGAGTCATATGCAAGACGTCATTTTAGAAAAGACTTTTTCACTATTCAATAAATAGATATCAATAGTAGATAGAACAGTGAAAGTTTGATTCTAGCTAGTCTATCTACTATTTCTATGAGTCATATGCAAGACGTCATTTTAGAAAAGACTTTTTCACTATTCAATAAATAGATATCAATAGTAGATAGAACAGTGAAAGTTTGATTCTAGCTAGTCTATCTACTATTTCTATGAGTCATATGCAAGACGTCATTTTAGAGAAGACTTTTTCACTATTCAATAAATAGATATCAATAGTAGATAGAACAGTGAAAGTTTGATTCTAGCTAGTCTATCTACTATTTCTATGAGTCATATGCAAGACGTCATTTTAGAAAAGACTTTTTCACTATTCAATAAATAGATATCAATAGTAGATAGAACAGTGAAAGTTTGATTCTAGCTAGTCTATCTACTATTTCTATGAGTCGATATGCAAGACGTCATTTTAGAAAAGACTTTTTCACTATTCAATAAATAGATATCAATAGTAGATAGAACAGTGAAAGTTTGATTCTAGCTAGTCTATCACTATTTCTATGAGTCATATGCAAGACGTCATTTTAGAAAAGACTTTTTCACTATTCAATAAATAGATATCAATAGTAGATAGAACAGTGAAAGTTTGATTCTAGCTAGTCTATCTACTATTTCTATGAGTCATATGCAAGACGTCATTTTAGAAAAGACTTTTTCACTATTCAATAAATAGATATCAATAGTAGATAGAACAGTGAAAGTTTGATTCTAGCTAGTCTATCTACTATTTCTATGAGTCATATGCAAGACGTCATTTTAGAAAAGACTTTTTCACTATTCAATAAATAGATATGCAATAGTAGATAGAACAGTGAAAGTTTGATTCTAGCTAGTCTATCTACTATTTCTATGAGTCATATGCAAGACGTCATTTTAGAAAAGACTTTTTCACTATTCAATAAATAGATATCAATAGTAGATAGAACAGTGAAAGTTTGATTCTAGCTAGTCTATCTACTATTTCTATGAGTCATATGCAAGACGTCATTTTAGAAAAGACTTTTTCACTATTCAATAAATAGATATCAATAGTAGATAGAACAGTGAAAGTTTGATTCTAGCTAGTCTATCTACTATTTCTATGAGTCATATGCAAGACGTCATTTTAGAAAAGACTTTTTCACTATTCAATAAATAGATATCAATAGTAGATAGAACAGTGAAAGTTTGATTCTAGCTAGTCTATCTACTATTTCTATGAGTCATATGCAAGACGTCATTTTAGAAAAGACTTTTTCACTATTCAATAAATAGATATCAATAGTAGATAGAACAGTGAAAGTTTGATTCTAGCTAGTCTATCTACTATTTCTATGAGTCATATGCAAGACGTCATTTTAGAAAAGACTTTTTCACTATTCAATAAATAGATATCAATAGTAGATAGAACAGTGAAAGTTTGATTCTAGCTAGTCTATCTACTATTTCTATGAGTCATATGCAAGACGTCATTTTAGAAAAGACTTTTTCACTATTCAATAAATAGATATCAATAGTAGATAGAACAGTGAAAGTTTGATTCTAGCTAGTCTATCTACTATTTCTATGAGTCATATGCAAGACGTCATTTTAGAAAAGACTTTTTCACTATTCAATAAATAGATATCAATAGTAGATAGAACAGTGAAAGTTTGATTCTAGCTAGTCTATCTACTATTTCTATGAGTCATATGCAAGACGTCATTTTAGAAAAGACTTTTTCACTATTCAATAAATAGATATCAATAGTAGATAGAACAGTGAAAGTTTGATTCTAGCTAGTCTATCTACTATTTCTATGAGTCATATGCAAGACGTCATTTTAGAAAAGACTTTTTCACTATTCAATAAATAGATATCAATAGTAGATAGAACAGTGAAAGTTTGATTCTAGCTAGTCTATCTACTATTTCTATGAGTCATATGCAAGACGTCATTTTAGAAAAGACTTTTTCACTATTCAATAAATAGATATCAATAGTAGATAGAACAGTGAAAGTTTGATTCTAGCTAGTCTATCTACTATTTCTATGAGTCATATGCAAGACGTCATTTTAGAAAAGACTTTTTCACTATTCAATAAATAGATATCAATAGTAGATAGAACAGTGAAAGTTTGATTCTAGCTAGTCTATCTACTATTTCTATGAGTCATATGCAAGACGTCATTTTAGAAAGACTTTTTCACTATTCAATAAATAGATATCAATAGTAGATAGAACAGTGAAAGTTTGATTCTAGCTAGTCTATCTACTATTTCTATGAGTCATATGCAAGACGTCATTTTAGAAAAGACTTTTTCACTATTCAATAAATAGATATCAATAGTAGATAGAACAGTGAAAGTTTGATTCTAGCTAGTCTATCTACTATTTCTATGAGTCATATGCAAGACGTCATTTTAGAGAAGACTTTTAAACTATTCAATAAATAGATATCAATAGTAGATAGAACAGTGAAAGTTTGATTCTAGCTAGTCTATCTACTATTTCTATGAGTCATATGCAAGACGTCATTTTAGAAAAGACTTTTTCACTATTCAATAAATAGATATCAATAGTAGATAGAACAGTGAAAGTTTGATTCTAGCTAGTCTATCTACTATTTCTATGAGTCATATGCAAGACGTCATTTTAGAAAAGACTTTTTCACTATTCAATAAATAGATAAAAATAGTAGATAGAACAGTGAAAGTTTGATTCTAGCTAGTCTATCTACTATTTCTATGAGTCATATGCAAGACGTCATTTTAGAAAAGACTTTTTCACTATTCAATAAATAAATATCAATAGTAGATAGAACAGTGAAAGTTTGATTCTAGCTAGTCTATCAACTATTTCTATGAGTCATATGCAAGACGTCATTTTAGAAAAGACTTTTTCACTATTCAATAAATAGATATCAATAGTAGATAGAACAGTGAAAGTTTGATTCTAGCTAGTCTATCTACTATTTCTA
Source organism: Artemia franciscana (assembly GCF_032884065.1). NCBI lineage: Eukaryota > Metazoa > Arthropoda > Branchiopoda > Anostraca > Artemiidae > Artemia > Artemia franciscana. Next base: position 17,082 of record NW_027065515.1, on the reverse strand, counting down.
TGAGTCATATGCAAGACGTCATTTTAGAAAAGACTTTTTCACTATTCAATAAATAGATATCAATAGTAGATAGAACAGTGAAAGTTTGATTCTAGCTAGTCTATCTACTATTTCTATGAGTCATATGCAAGACGTCATTTTAGAAAAGACTTTTTCACTATTCAATAAATAGATATCAATAGTAGATAGAACAGTGAAAGTTTGATTCTAGCTAGTCTATCTACTATTTCTATGAGTCATATGCAAGACGTCATTTTAGAAAAGACTTTTTCACTATTCAATAAATAGATATCAATAGTAGATAGAACAGTGAAAGTTTGATTCTAGCTAGTCTATCTACTATTTCTATGAGTCATATGCAAGACGTCATTTTAGAAAAGACTTTTTCACTATTCAATAAATAGATATCAATAGTAGATAGAACAGTGAAAGTTTGATTCTAGCTAGTCTATCTACTATTTCTATGAGTCATATGCAAGACGTCATTTTAGAAAAGACTTTTTCACTATTCAATAAATAGATATCAATAGTAGATAGAACAGTGAAAGTTTGATTCTAGCTAGTCTATCTACTATTTCTATGAGTCATATGCAAGACGTCATTTTAGAAAAGACTTTTTCACTATTCAATAAATAGATATCAATAGTAGATAGAACAGTGAAAGTTTGATTCTAGCTAGTCTATCTACTATTTCTATGAGTCATATGCAAGACGTCATTTTAGAAAAGACTTTTTCACTATTCAATAAATAGATATCAATAGTAGATAGAACAGTGAAAGTTTGATTCTAGCTAGTCTATCTACTATTTCTATGAGTCATATGCAAGACGTCATTTTAGAAAAGACTTTTTCACTATTCAATAAATAGATATCAATAGTAGATAGAACAGTGAAAGTTTGATTCTAGCTAGTCTATCTACTATTTCTATGAGTCATATGCAAGACGTCATTTTAGAAAAGACTTTTTCACTATTCAATAAATAGATATCAATAGTAGATAGAACAGTGAAAGTTTGATTCTAGCTAGTCTATCTACTATTTCTATGAGTCATATGCAAGACGTCATTTTAGAAAAGACTTTTTCACTATTCAATAAATAGATATCAATAGTAGATAGAACAGTGAAAGTTTGATTCTAGCTAGTCTATCTACTATTTCTATGAGTCATATGCAAGACGTCATTTTAGAAAAGACTTTTTCACTATTCAATAAATAGATATCAATAGTAGATAGAACAGTGAAAGTTTGATTCTAGCTAGTCTATCTACTATTTCTTTGAGTCATATGCAAGACGTCATTTTAGAAAAGACTTTTTCACTATTCAATAAATAGATATCAATAGTAGATAGAACAGTGAAAGTTGATTCTAGCTAGTCTATCTACTATTTCTATGAGTCATATGCAAGACGTCATTTTAGAAAAGACTTTTTCACTATTCAATAAATAGATATCAATAGTAGATAGAACAGTGAAAGTTTGATTCTAGCTAGTCTATCTACTATTTCTATGAGTCATATGCAAGACGTCATTTTAGAAAAGACTTTTTCACTATTCAATAAATAGATATCAATAGTAGATAGAACAGTGAAAGTTTGATTCTAGCTAGTCTATCTACTATTTCTATGAGTCATATGCAAGACGTCATTTTAGAAAAGACTTTTTCACTATTCAATAAATAGATACCAATAGTAGATAGAACAGTGAAAGTTTGATTCTAGCTAGTCTATCTACTATTTCTATGAGTCATATGCAAGACGTCATTTTAGAAAAGACTTTTTCACTATTCAATAAATAGATATCAATAGTAGATAGAACAGTGAAAGTTTGATTCTAGCTAGTCTATCTACTATTTCTATGAGTCATATGCAAGACGTCATTTTAGAAAAGACTTTTTCACTATTCAATAAATAGATATCAATAGTAGATAGAACAGTGAAAGTTTGATTCTAGCTAGTCTATCTACTATTTCTATGAGTCATATGCAAGACGTCATTTTAGAAAAGACTTTTTCACTATTCAATAAATAGATATCAATAGTAGATAGAACAGTGAAAGTTTGATTCTAGCTAGTCTATCTACTATTTCTATGAGTCATATGCAAGACGTCATTTTAGAAAAGACTTTTTCACTATTCAATAAATAGATATCAATAGTAGATAGAACAGTGAAAGTTTGATTCTAGCTAGTCTATCTACTATTTCTATGAGTCATATGCAAGACGTCATTTTAGAAAAGACTTTTTCACTATTCAATAAATAGATATCAATAGTAGATAGAACAGTGAAAGTTTGATTCTAGCTAGTCTATCTACTATTTCTATGAGTCATATGCAAGACGTCATTTTAGAAAAGACTTTTTCACTATTCAATAAATAGATATCAATAGTAGATAGAACAGTGAAAGTTTGATTCTAGCTAGTCTATCTACTATTTCTATGAGTCATATGCAAGACGTCATTTTAGAAAAGACTTTTTCACTATTCAATAAATAGATATCAATAGTAGATAGAACAGTGAAAGTTTGATTCTAGCTAGTCTATCTACTATTTCTATGAGTCATATGCAAGACGTCATTATAGAAAAGACTTTTTCACTATTCAATAAATAGATATCAATAGTAGATAGAACAGTGAAAGTTTGATTCTAGCTAGTCTATCTACTATTTCTATGAGTCATATGCAAGACGTCATTTTAGAAAAGACTTTTTCACTATTCAATAAATAGATATCAATAGTAGATAGAACAGTGAAAGTTTGATTCTAGCTAGTCTATCTACTATTTCTATGAGTCATATGCAAGACGTCATTTTAGAAAAGACTTTTTCACTATTCAATAAATAGATATCAATAGTAGATAGAACAGTGAAAGTTTGATTCTAGCTAGTCTATCTACTATTTCTATGAGTCATATGCAAGACGTCATTTTAGAAAAGACTTTTTCACTATTCAATAAATAGATATCAATAGTAGATAGAACAGTGAAAGTTTGATTCTAGCTAGTCTATCTACTATTTCTATGAGTCATATGCAAGACGTCATTTTAGAAAAGACTTTTTCACTATTCAATAAATAGATATCAATAGTAGATAGAACAGTGAAAGTTTGATTCTAGCTAGTCTATCTACTATTTCTATGAGTCATATGCAAGACGTCATTTTAGAAAAGACTTTTTCACTATTCAATAAATAGATATCAATAGTAGATAGAACAGTGAAAGTTTGATTCTAGCTAGTCTATCTACTATTTCTATGAGTCATATGCAAGACGTCATTTTAGAAAAGACTTTTTCACTATTCAATAAATAGATATCAATAGTAGATAGAACAGTGAAAGTTTGATTCTAGCTAGTCTATCTACTATTTCTATGAGTCATATGCAAGACGTCATTTTAGAAAAGACTTTTTCACTATTCAATAAATAGATATCAATAGTAGATAGAACAGTGAAAGTTTGATTCTAGCTAGTCTATCTACTATTTCTATGAGTCATATGCAAGACGTCATTTTAGAAAAGACTTTTTCACTATTCAATAAATAGATATCAATAGTAGATAGAACAGTGAAAGTTTGATTCTAGCTAGTCTATCTACTATTTCTATGAGTCATATGCAAGACGTCATTTTAGAAAAGACTTTTTCACTATTCAATAAATAGATATCAATAGTAGATAGAACAGTGAAAGTTTGATTCTAGCTAGTCTATCTACTATTTCTATGAGTCATATGCAAGACGTCATTTTAGAAAAGACTTTTTCACTATTCAATAAATAGATATCAATAGTAGATAGAACAGTGAAAGTTTGATTCTAGCTAGTCTATCTACTATTTCTATGAGTCATATGCAAGACGTCATTTTAGAAAAGACTTTTTCACTATTCAATAAATAGATATCAATAGTAGATAGAACAGTGAAAGTTTGATTCTAGCTAGTCTATCTACTATTTCTATGAGTCATATGCAAGACGTCATTTTAGAAAAGACTTTTTCACTATTCAATAAATAGATATCAATAGTAGATAGAACAGTGAAAGTTTGATTCTAGCTAGTCTATCTACTATTTCTATGAGTCATATGCAAGACGTCATTTTAGAAAAGACTTTTTCACTATTCAATAAATAGATATCAATAGTAGATAGAACAGTGAAAGTTTGATTCTAGCTAGTCTATCTACTATTTCTATGAGTCATATGCAAGACGTCATTTTAGAAAAGACTTTTTCACTATTCAATAAATAGATATCAATAGTAGATAGAACAGTGAAAGTTTGATTCTAGCTAGTCTATCTACTATTTCTATGAGTCATATGCAAGACGTCATTTTAGAAAAGACTTTTTCACTATTCAATAAATAGATATCAATAGTAGATAGAACAGTGAAAGTTTGATTCTAGCTAGTCTATCTACTATTTCTATGAGTCATATGCAAGACGTCATTTTAGAAAAGACTTTTTCACTATTCAATAAATAGATATCAATAGTAGATAGAACAGTGAAAGTTTGATTCTAGCTAGTCTATCTACTATTTCTATGAGTCATATGCAAGACGTCATTTTAGAAAAGACTTTTTCACTATTCAATAAATAGATATCAATAGTAGATAGAACAGTGAAAGTTTGATTCTAGCTAGTCTATCTACTATTTCTATGAGTCATATGCAAGACGTCATTTTAGAAAAGACTTTTTCACTATTCAATAAATAGATATCAATAGTAGATAGAACAGTGAAAGTTTGATTCTAGCTAGTCTATCTACTATTTCTATGAGTCATATGCAAGACGTCATTTTAGAAAAGACTTTTTCACTATTCAATAAATAGATATCAATAGTAGATAGAACAGTGAAAGTTTGATTCTAGCTAGTCTATCTACTATTTCTATGAGTCATATGCAAGACGTCATTTTAGAAAAGACTTTTTCACTATTCAATAAATAGATATCAATAGTAGATAGAACAGTGAAAGTTTGATTCTAGCTAGTCTATCTACTATTTCTATGAGTCATATGCAAGACGTCATTTTAGAAAAGACTTTTTCACTATTCAATAAATAGATATCAATAGTAGATAGAACAGTGAAAGTTTGATTCTAGCTAGTCTATCTACTATTTCTATGAGTCATATGCAAGACGTCATTTTAGAAAAGACTTTTTCACTATTCAATAAATAGATATCAATAGTAGATAGAACAGTGAAAGTTTGATTCTAGCTAGTCTATCTACTATTTCTATGAGTCATATGCAAGACGTCATTTTAGAAAAGACTTTTTCACTATTCAATAAATAGATATCAATAGTAGATAGAACAGTGAAAGTTTGATTCTAGCTAGTCTATCTACTATTTCTATGAGTCATATGCAAGACGTCATTTTAGAAAAGACTTTTTCACTATTCAATAAATAGATATCAATAGTAGATAGAACAGTGAAAGTTTGATTCTAGCTAGTCTATCTACTATTTCTATGAGTCATATGCAAGACGTCATTTTAGAAAAGACTTTTTCACTATTCAATAAATAGATATCAATAGTAGATAGAACAGTGAAAGTTTGATTCTAGCTAGTCTATCTACTATTTCTATGAGTCATATGCAAGACGTCATTTTAGAAAAGACTTTTTCACTATTCAATAAATAGATATCAATAGTAGATAGAACAGTGAAAGTTTGATTCTAGCTAGTCTATCTACTATTTCTATGAGTCATATGCAAGACGTCATTTTAGAAAAGACTTTTTCACTATTCAATAAATAGATATCAATAGTAGATAGAACAGTGAAAGTTTGATTCTAGCTAGTCTATCTACTATTTCTATGAGTCATATGCAAGACGTCATTTTAGAAAAGACTTTTTCACTATTCAATAAATAGATATCAATAGTAGATAGAACAGTGAAAGTTTGATTCTAGCTAGTCTATCTACTATTTCTATGAGTCATATGCAAGACGTCATTTTAGAAAAGACTTTTTCACTATTCAATAAATAGATATCAATAGTAGATAGAACAGTGAAAGTTTGATTCTAGCTAGTCTATCTACTATTTCTATGAGTCATATGCAAGACGTCATTTTAGAAAAGACTTTTTCACTATTCAATAAATAGATATCAATAGTAGATAGAACAGTGAAAGTTTGATTCTAGCTAGTCTATCTACTATTTCTATGAGTCATATGCAAGACGTCATTTTAGAAAAGACTTTTTCACTATTCAATAAATAGATATCAATAGTAGATAGAACAGTGAAAGTTTGATTCTAGCTAGTCTATCTACTATTTCTATGAGTCATATGCAAGACGTCATTTTAGAAAAGACTTTTTCACTATTCAATAAATAGATATCAATAGTAGATAGAACAGTGAAAGTTTGATTCTAGCTAGTCTATCTACTATTTCTATGAGTCATATGCAAGACGTCATTTTAGAAAAGACTTTTTCACTATTCAATAAATAGATATCAATAGTAGATAGAACAGTGAAAGTTTGATTCTAGCTAGTCTATCTACTATTTCTATGAGTCATATGCAAGACGTCATTTTAGAAAAGACTTTTTCACTATTCAATAAATAGATATCAATAGTAGATAGAACAGTGAAAGTTTGATTCTAGCTAGTCTATCTACTATTTCTATGAGTCATATGCAAGACGTCATTTTAGAAAAGACTTTTTCACTATTCAATAAATAGATATCAATAGTAGATAGAACAGTGAAAGTTTGATTCTAGCTAGTCTATCTACTATTTCTATGAGTCATATGCAAGACGTCATTTTAGAAAAGACTTTTTCACTATTCAATAAATAGATATCAATAGTAGATAGAACAGTGAAAGTTTGATTCTAGCTAGTCTATCTACTATTTCTATGAGTCATATGCAAGACGTCATTTTAGAAAAGACTTTTTCACTATTCAATAAATAGATATCAATAGTAGATAGAACAGTGAAAGTTTGATTCTAGCTAGTCTATCTACTATTTCTATGAGTCATATGCAAGACGTCATTTTAGAAAAGACTTTTTCACTATTCAATAAATAGATATCAATAGTAGATAGAACAGTGAAAGTTTGATTCTAGCTAGTCTATCTACTATTTCTATGAGTCATATGCAAGACGTCATTTTAGAAAAGACTTTTTCACTATTCAATAAATAGATATCAATAGTAGATAGAACAGTGAAAGTTTGATTCTAGCTAGTCTATCTACTATTTCTATGAGTCATATGCAAGACGTCATTTTAGAAAAGACTTTTTCACTATTCAATAAATAGATATCAATAGTAGATAGAACAGTGAAAGTTTGATTCTAGCTAGTCTATCTACTATTTCTATGAGTCATATGCAAGACGTCATTTTAGAAAAGACTTTTTCACTATTCAATAAATAGATATCAATAGTAGATAGAACAGTGAAAGTTTGATTCTAGCTAGTCTATCTACTATTTCTATGAGTCATATGCAAGACGTCATTTTAGAAAAGACTTTTTCACTATTCAATAAATAGATATCAATAGTAGATAGAACAGTGAAAGTTTGATTCTAGCTAGTCTATCTACTATTTCTATGAGTCATATGCAAGACGTCATTTTAGAAAAGACTTTTTCACTATTCAATAAATAGATATCAATAGTAGATAGAACAGTGAAAGTTTGATTCTAGCTAGTCTATCTACTATTTCTATGAGTCATATGCAAGACGTCATTTTAGAAAAGACTTTTTCACTATTCAATAAATAGATATCAATAGTAGATAGAACAGTGAAAGTTTGATTCTAGCTAGTCTATCTACTATTTCTATGAGTCATATGCAAGACGTCATTTTAGAAAAGACTTTTTCACTATTCAATAAATAGATATCAATAGTAGATAGAACAGTGAAAGTTTGATTCTAGCTAGTCTATCTACTATTTCTATGAGTCATATGCAAGACGTCATTTTAGAAAAGACTTTTTCACTATTCAATAAATAGATATCAATAGTAGATAGAACAGTGAAAGTTTGATTCTAGCTAGTCTATCTACTATTTCTATGAGTCATATGCAAGACGTCATTTTAGAAAAGACTTTTTCACTATTCAATAAATAGATATCAATAGTAGATAGAACAGTGAAAGTTTGATTCTAGCTAGTCTATCTACTATTTCTATGAGTCATATGCAAGACGTCATTTTAGAAAAGACTTTTTCACTATTCAATAAATAGATATCAATAGTAGATAGAACAGTGAAAGTTTGATTCTAGCTAGTCTATCTACTATTTCTATGAGTCATATGCAAGACGTCATTTTAGAAAAGACTTTTTCACTATTCAATAAATAGATATCAATAGTAGATAGAACAGTGAAAGTTTGATTCTAGCTAGTCTATCTACTATTTCTATGAGTCATATGCAAGACGTCATTTTAGAAAAGACTTTTTCACTATTCAATAAATAGATATCAATAGTAGATAGAACAGTGAAAGTTTGATTCTAGCTAGTCTATCTACTATTTCTATGAGTCATATGCAAGACGTCATTTTAGAAAAGACTTTTTCACTATTCAATAAATAGATATCAATAGTAGATAGAACAGTGAAAGTTTGATTCTAGCTAGTCTATCTACTATTTCTATGAGTCATATGCAAGACGTCATTTTAGAAAAGACTTTTTCACTATTCAATAAATAGATATCAATAGTAGATAGAACAGTGAAAGTTTGATTCTAGCTAGTCTATCTACTATTTCTATGAGTCATATGCAAGACGTCATTTTAGAAAAGACTTTTTCACTATTCAATAAATAGATATCAATAGTAGATAGAACAGTGAAAGTTTGATTCTAGCTAGTCTATCTACTATTTCTATGAGTCATATGCAAGACGTCATTTTAGAAAAGACTTTTTCACTATTCAATAAATAGATATCAATAGTAGATAGAACAGTGAAAGTTTGATTCTAGCTAGTCTATCTACTATTTCTATGAGTCATATGCAAGACGTCATTTTAGAAAAGACTTTTTCACTATTCAATAAATAGATATCAATAGTAGATAGAACAGTGAAAGTTTGATTCTAGCTAGTCTATCTACTATTTCTATGAGTCATATGCAAGACGTCATTTTAGAAAAGACTTTTTCACTATTCAATAAATAGATATCAATAGTAGATAGAACAGTGAAAGTTTGATTCTAGCTAGTCTATCTACTATTTCTATGAGTCATATGCAAGACGTCATTTTAGAAAAGACTTTTTCACTATTCAATAAATAGATATCAATAGTAGATAGAACAGTGAAAGTTTGATTCTAGCTAGTCTATCTACTATTTCTATGAGTCATATGCAAGACGTCATTTTAGAAAAGACTTTTTCACTATTCAATAAATAGATATCAATAGTAGATAGAACAGTGAAAGTTTGATTCTAGCTAGTCTATCTACTATTTCTATGAGTCATATGCAAGACGTCATTTTAGAAAAGACTTTTTCACTATTCAATAAATAGATATCAATAGTAGATAGAACAGTGAAAGTTTGATTCTAGCTAGTCTATCTACTATTTCTATGAGTCATATGCAAGACGTCATTTTAGAAAAGACTTTTTCACTATTCAATAAATAGATATCAATAGTAGATAGAACAGTGAAAGTTTGATTCTAGCTAGTCTATCTACTATTTCTATGAGTCATATGCAAGACGTCATTTTAGAAAAGACTTTTTCACTATTCAATAAATAGATATCAATAGTAGATAGAACAGTGAAAGTTTGATTCTAGCTAGTCTATCTACTATTTCTATGAGTCATATGCAAGACGTCATTTTAGAAAAGACTTTTTCACTATTCAATAAATAGATATCAATAGTAGATAGAACAGTGAAAGTTTGATTCTAGCTAGTCTATCTACTATTTCTATGAGTCATATGCAAGACGTCATTTTAGAAAAGACTTTTTCACTATTCAATAAATAGATATCAATAGTAGATAGAACAGTGAAAGTTTGATTCTAGCTAGTCTATCTACTATTTCTATGAGTCATATGCAAGACGTCATTTTAGAAAAGACTTTTTCACTATTCAATAAATAGATATCAATAGTAGATAGAACAGTGAAAGTTTGATTCTAGCTAGTCTATCTACTATTTCTATGAGTCATATGCAAGACGTCATTTTAGAAAAGACTTTTTCACTATTCAATAAATAGATATCAATAGTAGATAGAACAGTGAAAGTTTGATTCTAGCTAGTCTATCTACTATTTCTATGAGTCATATGCAAGACGTCATTTTAGAAAAGACTTTTTCACTATTCAATAAATAGATATCAATAGTAGATAGAACAGTGAAAGTTTGATTCTAGCTAGTCTATCTACTATTTCTATGAGTCATATGCAAGACGTCATTTTAGAAAAGACTTTTTCACTATTCAATAAATAGATATCAATAGTAGATAGAACAGTGAAAGTTTGATTCTAGCTAGTCTATCTACTATTTCTATGAGTCATATGCAAGACGTCATTTTAGAAAAGACTTTTTCACTATTCAATAAATAGATATCAATAGTAGATAGAACAGTGAAAGTTTGATTCTAGCTAGTCTATCTACTATTTCTATGAGTCATATGCAAGACGTCATTTTAGAAAAGACTTTTTCACTATTCAATAAATAGATATCAATAGTAGATAGAACAGTGAAAGTTTGATTCTAGCTAGTCTATCTACTATTTCTATGAGTCATATGCAAGACGTCATTTTAGAAAAGACTTTTTCACTATTCAATAAATAGATATCAATAGTAGATAGAACAGTGAAAGTTTGATTCTAGCTAGTCTATCTACTATTTCTATGAGTCATATGCAAGACGTCATTTTAGAAAAGACTTTTTCACTATTCAATAAATAGATATCAATAGTAGATAGAACAGTGAAAGTTTGATTCTAGCTAGTCTATCTACTATTTCTATGAGTCATATGCAAGACGTCATTTTAGAAAAGACTTTTTCACTATTCAATAAATAGATATCAATAGTAGATAGAACAGTGAAAGTTTGATTCTAGCTAGTCTATCTACTATTTCTATGAGTCATATGCAAGACGTCATTTTAGAAAAGACTTTTTCACTATTCAATAAATAGATATCAATAGTAGATAGAACAGTGAAAGTTTGATTCTAGCTAGTCTATCTACTATTTCTATGAGTCATATGCAAGACGTCATTTTAGAAAAGACTTTTTCACTATTCAATAAATAGATATCAATAGTAGATAGAACAGTGAAAGTTTGATTCTAGCTAGTCTATCTACTATTTCTATGAGTCATATGCAAGACGTCATTTTAGAAAAGACTTTTTCACTATTCAATAAATAGATATCAATAGTAGATAGAACAGTGAAAGTTTGATTCTAGCTAGTCTATCTACTATTTCTATGAGTCATATGCAAGACGTCATTTTAGAAAAGACTTTTTCACTATTCAATAAATAGATATCAATAGTAGATAGAACAGTGAAAGTTTGATTCTAGCTAGTCTATCTACTATTTCTATGAGTCATATGCAAGACGTCATTTTAGAAAAGACTTTTTCACTATTCAATAAATAGATATCAATAGTAGATAGAACAGTGAAAGTTTGATTCTAGCTAGTCTATCTACTATTTCTATGAGTCATATGCAAGACGTCATTTTAGAAAAGACTTTTTCACTATTCAATAAATAGATATCAATAGTAGATAGAACAGTGAAAGTTTGATTCTAGCTAGTCTATCTACTATTTCTATGAGTCATATGCAAGACGTCATTTTAGAAAAGACTTTTTCACTATTCAATAAATAGATATCAATAGTAGATAGAACAGTGAAAGTTTGATTCTAGCTAGTCTATCTACTATTTCTATGAGTCATATGCAAGACGTCATTTTAGAAAAGACTTTTTCACTATTCAATAAATAGATATCAATAGTAGATAGAACAGTGAAAGTTTGATTCTAGCTAGTCTATCTACTATTTCTATGAGTCATATGCAAGACGTCATTTTAGAAAAGACTTTTTCACTATTCAATAAATAGATATCAATAGTAGATAGAACAGTGAAAGTTTGATTCTAGCTAGTCTATCTACTATTTCTATGAGTCATATGCAAGACGTCATTTTAGAAAAGACTTTTTCACTATTCAATAAATAGATATCAATAGTAGATAGAACAGTGAAAGTTTGATTCTAGCTAGTCTATCTACTATTTCTATGAGTCATATGCAAGACGTCATTTTAGAAAAGACTTTTTCACTATTCAATAAATAGATATCAATAGTAGATAGAACAGTGAAAGTTTGATTCTAGCTAGTCTATCTACTATTTCTATGAGTCATATGCAAGACGTCATTTTAGAAAAGACTTTTTCACTATTCAATAAATAGATATCAATAGTAGATAGAACAGTGAAAGTTTGATTCTAGCTAGTCTATCTACTATTTCTATGAGTCATATGCAAGACGTCATTTTAGAAAAGACTTTTTCACTATTCAATAAATAGATATCAATAGTAGATAGAACAGTGAAAGTTTGATTCTAGCTAGTCTATCTACTATTTCTATGAGTCATATGCAAGACGTCATTTTAGAAAAGACTTTTTCACTATTCAATAAATAGATATCAATAGTAGATAGAACAGTGAAAGTTTGATTCTAGCTAGTCTATCTACTATTTCTATGAGTCATATGCAAAACGTCATTTTAGAAAAGACTTTTTCACTATTCAATAAATAGATATCAATAGTAGATAGAACAGTGAAAGTTTGATTCTAGCTAGTCTATCTACTATTTCTATGAGTCATATGCAAGACGTCATTTTAGAAAAGACTTTTTCACTATTCAATAAATAGATATCAATAGTAGATAGAACAGTGAAAGTTTGATTCTAGCTAGTCTATCTACTATTTCTATGAGTCATATGCAAGACGTCATTTTAGAAAAGACTTTTTCACTATTCAATAAATAGATATCAATAGTAGATAGAACAGTGAAAGTTTGATTCTAGCTAGTCTATCTACTATTTCTATGAGTCATATGCAAGACGTCATTTTAGAAAAGACTTTTTCACTATTCAATAAATAGATATCAATAGTAGATAGAACAGTGAAAGTTTGATTCTAGCTAGTCTATCTACTATTTCTATGAGTCATATGCAAGACGTCATTTTAATAGTAGATAGACTAGCTAGAATCAAACTTTCACTGTTCTATCTACTATTGATTCTAGCTGGTCTAGAATCAATAGATTAGAATTCTAGAACCATATGCAAGACGTCACATACGAACTAGTGCTATTCTATTGATTCTATTAGAATCAAACAGAAAGTTTGATTCTAGATTCAAATAGATTTGAATCTATTTATTGAATAGTGAAAAAGTCTTTTCTAAAATGACGTCTTGCATATGACTCATAGAAATAGTAGATAGACTAGCTAGAATCAATAGATTAGAATTCTAGAACCATATGCAAGACGTCACATACGAACTAGTGCTATTCTATTGATTCTATTAGAATCAAACAGAAAGTTTGATTCTAGATTCAAATAGATTTGAATCTATTTATTGAATAGTGAAAAAGTCTTTTCTAAAATGACGTCTTGCATATGACTCATAGAAATAGTAGATAGACTAGCTAGAATCAATAGATTAGAATTCTAGAACCATATGCAAGACGTCACATACGAACTAGTGCTATTCTATTGATTCTATTAGAAACAAACAGAAAGTTTGATTCTAGATTCAAATAGATTTGAATCTATTTATTGAATAGTGAAAAAGTCTTTTCTAAAATGACGTCTTGCATATGACTCATAGAAATAGTAGATAGACTAGCTAGAATCAAACTTTCACTGTTCTATCTACTATTGATTCTAGTTGGTCTAGAATCAATAGATTAGAATTCTAGAACCCTGTGGAAGACGTCACATACGAACTAGTGCTATTCTATTGATTCTATTAGAATCAAACAGAAAGTTTGATTCTAGATTCAATTAGATTTGAATCTATTTATTGAATAGTGAAAAAGTCTTTTCTAAAATGACGTCTTGCATATGACTCATAGAAATAGTAGATAGACTAGCTAGAATCAATAGATTAGAATTCTAGAACCATATGCAAGACGTCACATACGAACTAGTGCTATTCTATTGATTCTATTAGAATCAAACAGAAAGTTTGATTCTTGATTCAAATAGATTTGAATCTATTTATTGAATAGTGAAAAAGTCTTTTCTAAAATGACGTCTTGCATATGACTCATAGAAATAGTAGATAGACTAGCTAGAATCAAACTTTCACTGTTCTATCTACTATTGATTCTAGCTGGTCTAGAATCAATAGATTAGAATTCTAGAACCATATGCAAGACGTCACATACGAACTAGTGCTATTCTATTGATTCTATTAGAATCAAACAGAAAGTTTGATTCGAGATTCAAATAGATTTGAATCTATTTATTGAATAGTGAAAAAGTCTTTTCTAAAATGACGTCTTGCATATGACTCATAGAAATAGTAGATAGACTAGCTAGAATCAATAGATTAGAATTCTAGAACCATATGCAAGACGTCACATACGAACTAGTGCTATTCTATTGATTCTATTAGAATCAAACAGAAAGTTTGATTCTAGATTCAAATAGATTTGAATCTATTTATTGAATAGTGAAAAAGTCTTTTCTAAAATGACGTCTTGCATATGACTCATAGAAATAGTAGATAGACTAGCTAGAATCAAACTTTCACTGTTCTATCTACTTTTGATTCTAGCTGGTCTAGAATCAATAGATTAGAATTCTAGAACCATATGCAAGACGTCACATACGAACTAGTGCTATTCTATTAATTCTATTAGAATCTAACATAAAGTTTGATTTTAGATTCAAATAGATTTGAATCTATTTATTGAATAGTGAAAAAGTCTTTTCTAAAATGACGTCTTGCATATGACTCATAGAAATAGTAGATAGACTAGCTAGAATCAAACTTTCACTGTTCTATCTACTATTGATTTTAGCTGGTCTAGAATCAATAGATTAGAATTCTAGAACCATATGCAAGACGTCACATACGAACTAGTGCTATTCTATTGATTCTATTAGAATCAAACAGAAAGTTTGATTCTAGATTCAAATAGATTTGAATCTATTTATTGAATAGTGAAAAAGTCTTTTCTAAAATGACGTCTTGCATATGACTCATAGAAATAGTAGATAGACTAGCTAGAATCAATAGATTAGAATTCTTTAACCATATGCAAGACGTCACATACGAACTAGTGCTATTCTATTGATTCTATTAGAATCAAACAGAAAGTTTGATTCTAGATTCAAATAGATTTGAATCTATTTATTGAATAGTGAAAAAGTCTTTTCTAAAATGACGTCTTGCATATGACTCATAGAAATAGTAGATAGACTAGCTAGAATCAAACTTTCACTGTTCTATCTACTATTGATTCTAGCTGGTCTAGAATCAATAGATTAGAATTCTAGAACCATATGCAAGACGTCACATACGAACTAGTGCTATTCTATTGATTCTATTAGAATCAAACAGAAAGTTTGATTCTAGATTCAAATAGATTTGAATCTATTTATTGAATAGTGAAAAAGTCTTTTCTAAAATGAGGTCTTGCATATGACTCATAGAAATAGTAGATAGACTAGCTAGAATCAATAGATTAGAATTCTAGAACCATATGCAAGACGTCACATACGAACTAGTGCTATTCTATTGATTCTATTAGAATCAAACATAAAGTTTGATTCTAGATTCAAATAGATTATAATCTATTTATTGAATAGTGAAAAAGTCTTTTCTAAAATGACGTTTTGCATATGACTCATAGAAATAGTAGATAGACTAGCTAGAATCAAACTTTCACTGTTCTATCTACTATTGATTCTAGCTGGTCTAGAATCAATAGATTCGAATTCTAGAACCATATGCAAGACGTCACATACGAACTAGTGCTATTCTATTGATTCTATTAGAATCAAACAGAAAGTTTGATTCTAGATTCAAATAGATTTGAATCTATTTATTGAATAGTGAAAAAGTCTTTTCTAAAATGACGTCTTGCATATGACTCATAGAAATAGTAGATAGACTAGCTAGAATCAATAGATTAGAATTCTAGAACCATATGCAAGACGTCACATACGAACTAGTGCTATTCTATTGATTCTATTAGAATCTAACAGAAAGTTTGATTCTAGATTCAAATAGATTTGAATCTATTTATTGAATAGTGAAAAAGTCTTTTCTAAAATGACGTCTTGCATATGACTCATAGAAATAGTAGATAGACTAGCTAGAATCAAACTTTCACTGTTCTATCTACTATTGATTCTAGCTGGTCTAGAATCAATAGATTAGAATTCTAGAACCATATGCAAGACGTCACATACGAACTAGTGCTATTCTATTGATTCTATTAGAATCAAACAGAAAGTTTGATTCTAGATTCAAATAGATGTGAATCTATTTATTGAATAGTGAAAAAGTCTTTTCTAAAATGACGTCTTGCATATGACTCATTGAAATAGTAGATAGACTAGCTAGAATCAAACTTTCACTGTTCTATCTACTATTGATTCTAGCTGGTCTAGAATCAATAGATTAGAATTCTAGAACCATATGCAAGACGTCACATACGAACTAGTGCTATTCTATTGATTCTATTAGAATCAAACAGAAAGTTTGATTCTAGATTCAAATAGATTTGAATCTATTTATTGAATAGTGAAAAAGTCTTTTCTAAAATGAGGTCTTGCATATGACTCATAGAAATAGTAGATAGACTAGCTAGAATCAATAGATTAGAATTCTAGAACCATATGCAAGACGTCACATACGAACTAGTGCTATTCTATTGATTCTATTAGAATCAAACATAAAGTTTGATTCTAGATTCAAATAGATTATAATCTATTTATTGAATAGTGAAAAAGTCTTTTCTAAAATGACGTTTTGCATATGACTCATAGAAATAGTAGATAGACTAGCTAGAATCAAACTTTCACTGTTCTATCTACTATTGATTCTAGCTGGTCTAGAATCAATAGATTCGAATTCTAGAACCATATGCAAGACGTCACATACGAACTAGTGCTAT
>NW_027065514.1:0-21681 GCF_032884065.1 Artemia franciscana | reverse complement strand
AATCAAACTATCTACTATTCCGATATACAAGATATTATTGTCTATTAAATAGACAATAATATCGGCCACTGCGCGTCTTTTCTAAAATGACGTCTTGCATATGACTCATAGAAATAGTAGATAGACTAGCTAGAATCAAATTTTCTTGTATTCTAATTGAATTTAAAAACTTACTATTGATTCTAGACCAGCTAGAATCAATAGTAGAGAGCCTTTAAGCACATTCTTTACCATGTGCAATCATAAAATAGTCTAATATCTTCATTTTTTCAACATACGTAGCTATTACCCTCGAAAACTAAAACTTTTGACATAGGAAAAGAGCCTTTAATCACATTCGTTACCATTTGCAATTATAAAATAGTCTAATATCTTCATTTTTTCAACATACGTAGCTATTACCCTCGAAAACTAAAACTTTTGACATAGGAAAAGAGCCTTTAATCACATTCTTTACCATTTGCAATCATAAAATAGTCTAATATCTTCATTTTTTCAACATACGTAGCTATTACCCTCGAAAACTAAAACTTTTGAAATAGGAAAAGAGCCTTTAATCACATTCTTTACCATGTGCAATCATAAAATAGTCTAATATCTTCATTTTTTCAACATACGTAGCTATTACCCTCGAAAACTAAAACTTTTGAAATAGGAAAAGAGCCTTTAATCACATTCTTTACCATGTGCAATCATAAAATAGTCTAATATCTTCATTTTTTCAACATACGTAGCTATTACCCTCGAAAACTAAACTTTTGAAATAGGAAAAGAGCCTTTAATCACATTCTTTACCATTTGCAATCATAAAATAGTCTAATATCTTCATTTTTTCAACATACGTAGCTATTACCCTCGAAAACTAAAACTTTTGAAAATAGGAAAAGAGCCTTTAATCACATTCTTTACCATTTGCAATCATAAAATAGTCTAATATCTTAATTTTTTTCAACATACGTAGCTATTACCCTCGAAAACTAAAACTTTTGACATAGGAAAAGAGCCTTTAATCACATTCTTTACCATTTGCAATCATAAAATAGTCTAATATCTTCATTTTTTCAACATACGTAGCTATTACCCTCGAAAACTAAAACTTTTGACATAGGAAAAGAGCCTTTAATCACATTCTTTACCATTTGCAATCATAAAATAGTCTAATATCTTCATTTTTTCAACATACGTAGCTATTACCCTCGAAAACTAAAACTTTTGAAATAGGAAAAGAGCCTTTAATCACATTCTTTACCATTTGCAATCATAAAATAGTCTAATATCTTCATTTTTTCAACAACGTAGCTATTACCCTCGAAAACTAAAACTTTTGAATAGGAAAAGAGCCTTTAATCACATTCTTTACCATTTGCAATCATAAAATAGTCTAATATCTTCATTTTTTCAACATACGTAGCTATTACCCTCGAAAACTAAAACTTTTGAAATAGGAAAAGAGCCTTTAATCACATTCTTTACCATGTGCAATCATAAAATAGTCTAATATCTTCATTTTTTCAACATACGTAGCTATTACCCTCGAAAACTAAAACTTTTGAATAGGAAAAGAGCCTTTAATCACATTCTTTACCATTTGCAATCATAAAATAGTCTAATATCTTCATTTTTTCAACATACGTAGCTATTACCCTCGAAAACTAAAACTTTTGAAATAGGAAAAGAGCCTTTAATCACATTCTTTACCATGTGCAATCATAAAATAGTCTAATATCTTCTTTTTTCAACATACGTAGCTATTACCCTCGAAAACTAAAACTTTTGAAATAGGAAAAGAGCCTTTAATCACATTCTTTACCATGTGCAATCATAAAATAGTCTAATATCTTCATTTTTTCAACATACGTAGCTATTACCCTCGAAAACTAAAACTTTTGACATAGGAAAAGAGCCAAAAGAGCCTTTAATCACATTCTTTACCATTGCAATCATAAAATAGTCTAATATCTTCATTTTTTCAACATACGTAGCTATTACCCTCGAAAACTAAAACTTTTGACATAGGAAAAGAGCCTTTAATCACATTCTTTACCATTTGCAATCATAAAATAGTCTAATATCTTCATTTTTTCAACATACGTAGCTATTACCCTCGAAAACTAAAACTTTTGACATAGGAAAAGAGCCTTTAATCACATTCTTTACCATTTGCAATCATAAAATAGTCTAATATCTTCATTTTTTCAACATACGTAGCTATTACCCTCGAAAACTAAAACTTTTGAAATAGGAAAAGAGCCTTTAATCACATTCTTTACCATTTGCAATCATAAAATAGTCTAATATCTTCATTTTTTCAACATACGTAGCTATTACCCTCGAAAACTAAAACTTTTGAAATAGGAAAAGAGCCTTTAATCACATTCTTTACCATGTGCAATCATAAAATAGTCTAATATCTTCATTTTTTCAACATACGTAGCTATTACCCTCGAAAACTAAAACTTTTGAAATAGGAAAAGAGCCTTTAATCACATTCTTTCCATGTGCAATCATAAAATAGTCTAATATCTTCATTTTTTCAACATACGTAGCTATTACCCTCGAAAACTAAAACTTTTGAAATAGGAAAAGAGCCTTTAATCACATTCTTTACCATTTGCAATCATAAAATAGTCTAATATCTTCATTTTTTCAACATACGTAGCTATTACCCTCGAAAACTAAAACTTTTGAAATAGGAAAAGAGCCTTTAATCACATTCTTTACCATTGCAATCATAAAATAGTCTAATATCTTCATTTTTTCAACATACGTAGCTATTACCCTCGAAAACTAAAACTTTTGACATAGGAAAAGAGCCTTTAATCACATTCTTTACCATTTGCAATCATAAAATAGTCTAATATCTTCATTTTTTCAACATACGTAGCTATTACCCTCGAAAACTAAAACTTTTGAAATAGGAAAAGAGCCTTTAATCACATTCTTTACCATTGCAATCATAAAATAGTCTAATATCTTCATTTTTTCAACATACGTAGCTATTACCCTCGAAAACTAAAACTTTTGACATAGGAAAAGAGCCTTTAATCACATTCTTTACCATTTGCAATCATAAAATAGTCTAATATCTTCATTTTTTCAACATACGTAGCTATTACCCTCGAAAACTAAAACTTTTGAAATAGGAAAAGAGCCTTTAATCACATTCTTTACCATTTGCAATCATAAAATAGTCTAATATCTTCATTTTTTCAACATACGTAGCTATTACCCTCGAAAACTAAAACTTTTGAAATAGGAAAAGAGCCTTTAATCACATTCTTTACCATTTGCAATCATAAAATAGTCTAATATCTTCATTTTTTCAACATACGTAGCTATTACCCTCGAAAACTAAAACTTTTGAAATAGGAAAAGAGCCTTTAATCACATTCTTTACCATGTGCAATCATAAAATAGTCTAATATCTTCATTTTTTCAACATACGTAGCTATTACCCTCGAAAACTAAAACTTTTGAAATAGGAAAAGAGCCTTTAATCACATTCTTTACCATTTGCAATCATAAAATAGTCTAATATCTTCATTTTTTCAACATACGTAGCTATTACCCTCGAAAACTAAAACTTTTGAAATAGGAAAAGAGCCTTTAATCACATTCTTTACCATTTGCAATCATAAAATAGTCTAATATCTTCATTTTTTCAACATACGTAGCTATTACCCTCGAAAACTAAAACTTTTGAAATAGGAAAAGAGCCTTTAATCACATTCTTTACCATTTGCAATCATAAAATAGTCTAATATCTTCATTTTTTCAACATACGTAGCTATTACCCTCGAAAACTAAAACTTTTGAAATAGGAAAAGAGCCTTTAATCACATTCTTTACCATTTGCAATCATAAAATAGTCTAATATCTTCATTTTTTCAACATACGTAGCTATTACCCTCGAAAACTAAAACTTTTGACATAGGAAAAGAGCCTTTAATCACATTCTTTACCATTTGCAATCATAAAATAGTCTAATATCTTCATTTTTTCAACATACGTAGCTATTACCCTCGAAAACTAAAACTTTTGAAATAGGAAAAGAGCCTTTAATCACATTCTTTACCATGTGCAATCATAAAATAGTCTAATATCTTCATTTTTTCAACATACGTAGCTATTACCCTCGAAAACTAAAACTTTTGAAATAGGAAAAGAGCCTTTAATCACATTCTTTACCATTTGCAATCATAAAATAGTCTAATATCTTCATTTTTTCAACATACGTAGCTATTACCCTCGAAAACTAAAACTTTTGAAATAGGAAAAGAGCCTTTAATCACATTCTTTACCATGTGCAATCATAAAATAGTCTAATATCTTCATTTTTTCAACATACGTAGCTATTACCCTCGAAAACTAAAACTTTTGAAATAGGAAAAGAGCCTTTAATCACATTCTTTACCATTTGCAATCATAAAATAGTCTAATATCTTCATTTTTTCAACATACGTAGCTATTACCCTCGAAAACTAAAACTTTTGAAATAGGAAAAGAGCCTTTAATCACATTCTTTACCATTGCAATCATAAAATAGTCTAATATCTTCATTTTTTCAACATACGTAGCTATTACCCTCGAAAACTAAACTTTTGAAATAGGAAAAGAGCCTTTAATCACATTCTTTACCATGTGCAATCATAAAATAGTCTAATATCTTCATTTTTTCAACATACGTAGCTATTACCCTCGAAAACTAAAACTTTTGAAATAGGAAAAGAGCCTTTAATCACATTCTTTACCATGTGCAATCATAAAATAGTCTAATATCTTCATTTTTTCAACATACGTAGCTATTACCCTCGAAAACTAAAACTTTTGACATAGGAAAAGAGCCTTTAATCACATTCTTACCATTTGCAATCATAAAATAGTCTAATATCTTCATTTTTTCCACAGACAAAGCTATTACCCTCGAAAACTAAAACTTTTGACATAGGAAAAGAGCCTTTAATCACATTCTTTACCATTTGCAATCATAAAATAGTCTAATATCTTCATTTTTTCAACATCCGTAGCTATTACCCTCGAAAACTAAAACTTTTGAAATAGGAAAAGAGCCATTAATCACATTCTTTACCATGTGCAATCATAAAATAGTCTAATATCTTCATTTTTTCAACATACGTAGCTATTACCCTTGAAAACTAAAACTTTTTGAATAGGAAAAGAGCCTTTAATCACATTCTTTACAATGTGCAATCATAAAATAGTCTAATATCTTCATTTTTTCAAAATACCTAGCTATTACCCTCGAAAACTAAACTTTTGAAATACCAAAAGAGCCTTTAATCACATTCTTTACCATGTGCAATCATAAAATAGTCTAATATCTTCATTTTTTCAACATACGTAGCTATTACCCTCGAAAACTAAAACTTTTAAAAAAGGAAAAGAGCCTTTAATCACATTCTTTACCATTTGCAATCATAAAATAGTCTAATATCTTCATTTTTTCAACATACGTAGCTATTACCCTCGAAAACTAAAACTTTTGAAATAGGAAAAGAGCCTTTAATCACATTCTTTACCATTCGCAATCATAAAATAGTCTAATATCTTCATTTAATCAACATACGTAGCTATTACCCTCGAAAACTAAAACTTTTGATATTGGAAAAGAGCCTTTAATCACATTCTTTACCATGTGCAATCATAAAATAGTCTAATATCTTCATTTTTTCAACATACGTAGCTATTACCCTCGAAAACTAAACTTTTGAAATAGCAAAAGAGCCGTTAATCACATTCTTTGCCATTTGCAATCATAAAATAGTCTAATATCTTCATTTTTTCAACATACGTAGCTATTACCCTCGAAAACTAAAACTTTTGAAATAGGAAAAGAGCCTTTAATCACATTCTTTACCATTTGCAATCATAACATAGTCTAATATCTTCATTTTTTTCAACATACGTAGCTATTACCCTTGAAAACTAAAACTTTTGAAATAGGAAAAGAGCCTTTAATCACATTCTTTACCATTTGCAATCATAAAATAGTCTAATATCTTCATTTTTTCAACAAACGTAGCTATTACCCTCGAAAACTAAAACTTTTGACATAGGAAAAGAGCCTTTAATCACATTCTATACCATGTGCAATCATAAAATAGTCTAATATTTTCATTTTTTTCAACATACGTAGCTATTACCCTTGAAAACTAAAACTTTTGAAATAGAAAAAGAGCCTTTAATTACATTCTTTACCATTTGCAATCATAAAATAGTCTAATATCTTCATTTTTTCAACATACATAGCTATTATCCTCGAAAACTAAAACTTTTGAAATAGGAATAGAGCCTTTAATCACATTCTTTACCATGTGCAATCATAAAATTGTCTAATATCTTCATTTTTTCCACAGACAAAGCTATTACCCTCGAAAACTAAAACTTTTGAAATAAGAAAAGAGCCTTTAATCACATTCTTTACCATTTGCAATCATAAAATAGTCTAATATCTTCATTTTTGCAACATACGTAGCTATTACCCTCGAAAACTAAAACTTTTGAAATAGGAAAAGAGCCTTTAATCACATTCTTTACCATGTGCAATCATAAAATTGTCTAATATCTTCATTTTTTCCACAGACAAAGCTATTACCCTCGAAAACTAAAACTTTTGACATAGGAATAGAGCCTTTAATCACATTCTTTACCATTTGCAATCATAAAATAGTCTAATATCTAATATCATTTTTTTACATACGTAGCTATTACCCTCGAAAACTAAAACTTTTGAAATAGGAAAAGAGCCTTTAATCACATTCTTTACCATATGCAATCATAAAATAGTCTAATATCTTCATTTTTTCAACAAACGTAGCTATTAACCTCGAAAACTAAAACTTTTGAAATAGGAAAAGAGCCTTTAATCACATTCTTTACCATGTGCAATCATAAAATTGTCTAATATCTTCATTTTTTCCACAGACAAAGCTATTACCCTCGAAAACTAAAACTTTTGACATAGGAAAAGAGCCTTTAATCACATTCTTTACCATTTGCAATCATAAAATAGTCTAATATCTTCATTTTTTCAACATACGTAGCTATTACCCTCGAAAACTAAAACTTTTGAAATAGGAAAAGAGCCTTTAATCACATTCTTTACCATGTGCAATCATAAAATTGTCTAATATCTTCATTTTTTCCACAGACAAAGCTATTACCCTCGAAAACTAAAACTTTTGACATAGGAAAAGAGCCTTTAATCACATTCTTTACCATTTGCAATCATAAAATAGTCTAATATCTTCATTTGTTTCAACATACGTAGCTAATACCCTCGAAAACTAAAACTTTTGAAATAGGAAAAGAGCCTTTAATAACATTCTTTACCATGTGCAATCATAAAATAGTCTAATATCTTCATTTTTTCAACATACGTTGCTATTAACCTCAAAAACTAAAACTTTTGATATTGGAAAAGAGCCTTTAATCACATTCTTTACCATGTGCAATCATAAAATAGTCTAATATCTTCATTTTTTCAACATACGTAGCTATTACCCTCGAAAACTAAACTTTTGAAATAGCGAAAGAGCCTTTAATCACATTCTTTGCCATTTGCAATCATAAAATAGTCTAATATCTTCATTATTTCAACATACGTAGCTATTACCCTCGAAAACTAAAACTTTTGAAATAGGAAAAGAGCCTTTAATCACATTCTTTACCATTTGCAATCATAACATAGTCTAATATTTTCATTTTTTTCAACATACGTAGCTATTACCCTTGAAAACTAAAACTTTTGAAATAGGAAAAGAGCCTTTAATCACATTCTTTACCATTTGCAATCATAAAATAGTCTAATATCTTCATTTTCTCAACCTACGTAGCTATTACCCTCGAAAACAAAAACTTTTGAAATAGGATAGGAAAAAAGCCTTTAATCACATTCTTTACCATTTGCAATCATAAAATAGTCTAATATCTTCATTTTTTCAACATACGTAGCTATTACCCTCGAAAACTAAAACTTTTGACATAGGAAAAGAGCCTTTAATCACATTCTATACCATGTGCAATCATAAAATAGTCTAATATCTTCATTATTAAAAGAGCCTTTACATAGGAAAAGAGCCTTTAATCACATTCTATACCATGTGCAATCATAAAATAGTCTAATATCTTCATTTTTTCAACATACGTAGCTATTACCCTCGAAAACTAAAACTTTTGAAATAGGAAAAGAGCCTTTAATCACATTCTTTACCATTTGCAATCATAAAATAGTCTAATATCTTCATTTTTTCAACATACGTAGCTATTACCCTCGAAAACTAAAACTTTTGAAATAGGAAAAGAGCCTTTAATCACATTCTTTACCATGTGCAATCATAAAATAGTCTAATATCTTCATTTTTTCAACATACGTAGCTATTACCCTCGAAAACTAAAACTTTTGAGATAGGAAAAGAGCCTTTAATCACATTCTTTACCATTTGCAATCAATAAAATAGTCTAATATCTTCATTTTTTCAACATACGTAGCTATTACCCTCGAAAACTAAAACTTTTGAAATAGAAAAGAGCCTTAATCACATTCTTTACCATGTGCAATCATAAAATAGTCTAATATCTTCATTTTTTCAACAAAGCTATTACCCTCGAAAACTAAAACTTTTGAAATAGGAAAAGAGCCTTTAATCACATTCTTTACCATTTGCAATCATAAAATAGTCTAATATCTTCATTTTTTCAACATCCGTAGCTATTACCCTCGAAAACTAAAACTTTTGAAATAGGAAAAGAGCCTTTAATCACATTCTTTACCATGTGCAATCATAAAATAGTCTAATATCTTCATTTTTTCAACATACGTAGCTATTACCCTCGAAAACTAAACTTTTGAAATAGGAAAAGAGCCTTTAATCACATTCTTTACCATTTGCAATCATAAAATAGTCTAATATCTTCATTTTTTCAACATACGTAGCTATTACCCTTGAAAACTAAAACTTTTGAAATAGGAAAAGAGCCTTTAATCACATTCTTTACCATTTGCAATCATAAAATAGTCTAATATCTTCAACATACGTAGCTATTACCCTCGAAAACTAAAACTTTTGAACATAGGAAAAGAGCCTTTAATCACATTCTTTACCATGTGCAATCATTAAATAGTCTAATATCTTCATTTTTTCAACATACGTAGCTATTACCCTCGAAAACTAAAACTTTTGAAATAGGAAAAGAGCCTTTAATCACATTCTTTACCATTTGCAATCATAAAATAGTCTAATATCTTCATTTTTTCAACATACGTAGCTATTACCCTCGAAAACTAAAACTTTTGAAATAGGAAAAGAGCCTTTAATCACATTCTTTACCATTTGCAATCATAAAATAGTCTAATATCTTCATTTTTTCAACATACGTAGCTATTACCCTCGAAAACTAAAACTTTTGAATAGGAAAAGAGCCTTTAATCACATTCTTTACCATTTGCAATCATAAAATAGTCTAATATCTTCATTTTTTCAACATACGTAGCTATTACCCTCGAAAACTAAAACTTTTGAAATAGGAAAAGAGCCTTTAATCACATTCTTTACCATGTGCAATCATAAAATAGTCTAATATCTTCATTTTTTCAACATACGTAGCTATTACCCTCGAAAACTAAAACTTTTGAAATAGGAAAAGAGCCTTTAATCACATTCTTTACCATGTGCAATCATAAAATAGTCTAATATCTTCATTTTTTCAACATACGTAGCTATTACCCTCGAAAACTAAAACTTTTGAAATAGGAAAAGAGCCTTTAATCACATTCTTTACCATGTGCAATCATAAAATAGTCTAATATCTTCATTTTTTCAACATACGTAGCTATTACCCTCGAAAACTAAACTTTTGAAATAGGAAAAGAGCCTTTAATCACATTCTTTACCATTTGCAATCATAAAATAGTCTAATATCTTCATTTTTTCAACATACGTAGCTATTACCCTCGAAAACTAAAACTTTTGAAATAGGAAAAGAGCCTTTAATCACATTCTTTACCATTTGCAATCATAAAATAGTCTAATATCTTCATTTTTTCAACATACGTAGCTATTACCCTCGAAAACTAAAACTTTTGAAATAGGAAAAGAGCCTTTAATCACATTCTTTACCATTTGCAATCATAAAATAGTCTAATATCTTCATTTTTTCAACATACGTAGCTATTACCCTCGAAAACTAAAACTTTTGACATAGGAAAAGAGCCTTTAATCACATTCTTTACCATTTGCAATCATAAAATAGTCTAATATCTTCATTTTTTCAACATACGTAGCTATTACCCTCGAAAACTAAAACTTTTGAAATAGGAAAAGAGCCTTTAATCACATTCTTTACCATTTGCAATCATAAAATAGTCTAATATCTTCATTTTTTCAACATACGTAGCTATTACCCTCGAAAACTAAAACTTTTGAAATAGGAAAAGAGCCTTTAATCACATTCTTTACCATGTGCAATCATAAAATAGTCTAATATCTTCATTTTTTCAACATACGTAGCTATTACCCTCGAAAACTAAAACTTTTGAAATAGGAAAAGAGCCTTTAATCACATTCTTTACCATGTGCAATCATAAAATAGTCTAATATCTTCATTTTTTCAACATACGTAGCTATTACCCTCGAAAACTAAAACTTTTGAAATAGGAAAAGAGCCTTTAATCACATTCTTTACCATTTGCAATCATAAAATAGTCTAATATCTTCATTTTTTCAACATACGTAGCTATTACCCTCGAAAACTAAAACTTTTGAAATAGGAAAAGAGCCTTTAATCACATTCTTTACCATTGCAATCATAAAATAGTCTAATATCTTCATTTTTTCAACATACGTAGCTATTACCCTCGAAAACTAAAACTTTTGACATAGGAAAAGAGCCTTTAATCACATTCTTTACCATTTGCAATCATAAAATAGTCTAATATCTTCATTTTTTCAACATACGTAGCTATTACCCTCGAAAACTAAAACTTTTGAAATAGGAAAAGAGCCTTTAATCACATTCTTTACCATTGCAATCATAAAATAGTCTAATATCTTCATTTTTTCAACATACGTAGCTATTACCCTCGAAAACTAAAACTTTTGACATAGGAAAAGAGCCTTTAATCACATTCTTTACCATTTGCAATCATAAAATAGTCTAATATCTTCATTTTTTCAACAAAGCTATTACCCTCGAAAACTAAAACTTTTGAAATAGGAAAAGAGCCTTTAATCACATTCTTTACCATGTGCAATCATAAAATAGTCTAATATCTTCATTTTTTCAACATACGTAGCTATTACCCTCGAAAACTAAAACTTTTGAAATAGGAAAAGAGCCTTTAATCACATTCTTTACCATTTGCAATCATAAAATAGTCTAATATCTTCATTTTTTCAACATACGTAGCTATTACCCTCGAAAACTAAAACTTTTGAAATAGGAAAAGAGCCTTTAATCACATTCTTTACCATGTGCAATCATAAAATAGTCTAATATCTTCATTTTTTCAACATACGTAGCTATTACCCTCGAAAACTAAAACTTTTGAAATAGGAAAAGAGCCTTTAATCACATTCTTTACCATTTGCAATCATAAAATAGTCTAATATCTTCATTTTTTCAACATACGTAGCTATTACCCTCGAAAACTAAAACTTTTGAAATAGGAAAAGAGCCTTTAATCACATTCTTTACCATTTGCAATCATAAAATAGTCTAATATCTTCATTTTTTCAACATACGTAGCTATTACCCTCGAAAACTAAAACTTTTGAAATAGGAAAAGAGCCTTTAATCACATTCTTTACCATTTGCAATCATAAAATAGTCTAATATCTTCATTTTTTCAACATACGTAGCTATTACCCTCGAAAACTAAAACTTTTGAAATAGGAAAAGAGCCTTTAATCACATTCTTTACCATTTGCAATCATAAAATAGTCTAATATCTTCATTTTTTCAACATACGTAGCTATTACCCTCGAAAACTAAAACTTTTGACATAGGAAAAGAGCCTTTAATCACATTCTTTACCATTTGCAATCATAAAATAGTCTAATATCTTCATTTTTTCAACATACGTAGCTATTACCCTCGAAAACTAAAACTTTTGAAATAGGAAAAGAGCCTTTAATCACATTCTTTACCATGTGCAATCATAAAATAGTCTAATATCTTCATTTTTTCAACATACGTAGCTATTACCCTCGAAAACTAAAACTTTTGAAATAGGAAAAGAGCCTTTAATCACATTCTTTACCATTTGCAATCATAAAATAGTCTAATATCTTCATTTTTTCAACATACGTAGCTATTACCCTCGAAAACTAAAACTTTTGAAATAGGAAAAGAGCCTTTAATCACATTCTTTACCATTTGCAATCATAAAATAGTCTAATATCTTCATTTTTTCAACATACGTAGCTATTACCCTCGAAAACTAAAACTTTTGAAATAGGAAAAGAGCCTTTAATCACATTCTTTACCATGTGCAATCATAAAATAGTCTAATATCTTCATTTTTTCAACATACGTAGCTATTACCCTCGAAAACTAAAACTTTTGAAATAGGAAAAGAGCCTTTAATCACATTCTTTACCATTTGCAATCATAAAATAGTCTAATATCTTCATTTTTTCAACATACGTAGCTATTACCCTCGAAAACTAAAACTTTTGAAATAGGAAAAGAGCCTTTAATCACATTCTTTACCATGTGCAATCATAAAATAGTCTAATATCTTCATTTTTTCAACATACGTAGCTATTACCCTCGAAAACTAAAACTTTTGAATAGGAAAAGAGCCTTTAATCACATTCTTTACCATGTGCAATCATAAAATAGTCTAATATCTTCATTTTTTCAACATACGTAGCTATTACCCTCGAAAACTAAAACTTTTGACATAGGAAAAGAGCCTTTAATCACATTCTTACCATTTGCAATCATAAAATAGTCTAATATCTTCATTTTTTCCACAGACAAAGCTATTACCCTCGAAAACTAAAACTTTTGACATAGGAAAAGAGCCTTTAATCACATTCTTTACCATTTGCAATCATAAAATAGTCTAATATCTTCATTTTTTCAACATCCGTAGCTATTACCCTCGAAAACTAAAACTTTTGAAATAGGAAAAGAGCCATTAATCACATTCTTTACCATGTGCAATCATAAAATAGTCTAATATCTTCATTTTTTCAACATACGTAGCTATTACCCTTGAAAACTAAAACTTTTTGAATAGGAAAAGAGCCTTTAATCACATTCTTTACAATGTGCAATCATAAAATAGTCTAATATCTTCATTTTTTCAAAATACCTAGCTATTACCCTCGAAAACTAAACTTTTGAAATACCAAAAGAGCCTTTAATCACATTCTTTACCATGTGCAATCATAAAATAGTCTAATATCTTCATTTTTTCAACATACGTAGCTATTACCCTCGAAAACTAAAACTTTTAAAAAAGGAAAAGAGCCTTTAATCACATTCTTTACCATTTGCAATCATAAAATAGTCTAATATCTTCATTTTTTCAACATACGTAGCTATTACCCTCGAAAACTAAAACTTTTGAAATAGGAAAAGAGCCTTTAATCACATTCTTTACCATTCGCAATCATAAAATAGTCTAATATCTTCATTTAATCAACATACGTAGCTATTACCCTCGAAAACTAAAACTTTTGATATTGGAAAAGAGCCTTTAATCACATTCTTTACCATGTGCAATCATAAAATAGTCTAATATCTTCATTTTTTCAACATACGTAGCTATTACCCTCGAAAACTAAACTTTTGAAATAGCAAAAGAGCCGTTAATCACATTCTTTGCCATTTGCAATCATAAAATAGTCTAATATCTTCATTTTTTCAACATACGTAGCTATTACCCTCGAAAACTAAAACTTTTGAAATAGGAAAAGAGCCTTTAATCACATTCTTTACCATTTGCAATCATAACATAGTCTAATATCTTCATTTTTTTCAACATACGTAGCTATTACCCTTGAAAACTAAAACTTTTGAAATAGGAAAAGAGCCTTTAATCACATTCTTTACCATTTGCAATCATAAAATAGTCTAATATCTTCATTTTTTCAACAAACGTAGCTATTACCCTCGAAAACTAAAACTTTTGACATAGGAAAAGAGCCTTTAATCACATTCTATACCATGTGCAATCATAAAATAGTCTAATATTTTCATTATTTCAACATACGTAGCTATTACCCTTGAAAACTAAAACTTTTGAAATAGAAAAAGAGCCTTTAATTACATTCTTTACCATTTGCAATCATAAAATAGTCTAATATCTTCATTTTTTCAACATACATAGCTATTATCCTCGAAAACTAAAACTTTTGAAATAGGAATAGAGCCTTTAATCACATTCTTTACCATGTGCAATCATAAAATTGTCTAATATCTTCATTTTTTCCACAGACAAAGCTATTACCCTCGAAAACTAAAACTTTTGAAATAAGAAAAGAGCCTTTAATCACATTCTTTACCATTTGCAATCATAAAATAGTCTAATATCTTCATTTTTGCAACATACGTAGCTATTACCCTCGAAAACTAAAACTTTTGAAATAGGAAAAGAGCCTTTAATCACATTCTTTACCATGTGCAATCATAAAATTGTCTAATATCTTCATTTTTTCCACAGACAAAGCTATTACCCTCGAAAACTAAAACTTTTGACATAGGAATAGAGCCTTTAATCACATTCTTTACCATTTGCAATCATAAAATAGTCTAATATCTAATATCATTTTTTTACATACGTAGCTATTACCCTCGAAAACTAAAACTTTTGAAATAGGAAAAGAGCCTTTAATCACATTCTTTACCATATGCAATCATAAAATAGTCTAATATCTTCATTTTTTCAACAAACGTAGCTATTAACCTCGAAAACTAAAACTTTTGAAATAGGAAAAGAGCCTTTAATCACATTCTTTACCATGTGCAATCATAAAATTGTCTAATATCTTCATTTTTTCCACAGACAAAGCTATTACCCTCGAAAACTAAAACTTTTGACATAGGAAAAGAGCCTTTAATCACATTCTTTACCATTTGCAATCATAAAATAGTCTAATATCTTCATTTTTTCAACATACGTAGCTATTACCCTCGAAAACTAAAACTTTTGAAATAGGAAAAGAGCCTTTAATCACATTCTTTACCATGTGCAATCATAAAATTGTCTAATATCTTCATTTTTTCCACAGACAAAGCTATTACCCTCGAAAACTAAAACTTTTGACATAGGAAAAGAGCCTTTAATCACATTCTTTACCATTTGCAATCATAAAATAGTCTAATATCTTAATTTGTTTCAACATACGTAGCTAATACCCTCGAAAACTAAAACTTTTGAAATAGGAAAAGAGCCTTTAATAACATTCTTTACCATGTGCAATCATAAAATAGTCTAATATCTTCATTTTTTCAACATACGTTGCTATTAACCTCAAAAACTAAAACTTTTGATATTGGAAAAGAGCCTTTAATCACATTCTTTACCATGTGCAATCATAAAATAGTCTAATATCTTCATTTTTTCAACATACGTAGCTATTACCCTCGAAAACTAAACTTTTGAAATAGCGAAAGAGCCTTTAATCACATTCTTTGCCATTTGCAATCATAAAATAGTCTAATATCTTCATTATTTCAACATACGTAGCTATTACCCTCGAAAACTAAAACTTTTGAAATAGGAAAAGAGCCTTTAATCACATTCTTTACCATTTGCAATCATAACATAGTCTAATATTTTCATTTTTTTCAACATACGTAGCTATTACCCTTGAAAACTAAAACTTTTGAAATAGGAAAAGAGCCTTTAATCACATTCTTTACCATTTGCAATCA
This sequence comes from Artemia franciscana, assembly GCF_032884065.1. Classification (NCBI taxonomy): domain Eukaryota; kingdom Metazoa; phylum Arthropoda; class Branchiopoda; order Anostraca; family Artemiidae; genus Artemia; species Artemia franciscana. The sequence continues at coordinate 5,772 of NW_027065514.1, read as the reverse complement.
TAAAATAGTCTAATATCTTCATTTTCTCAACCTACGTAGCTATTACCCTCGAAAACAAAAACTTTTGAAATAGGATAGGAAAAAAGCCTTTAATCACATTCTTTACCATTTGCAATCATAAAATAGTCTAATATCTTCATTTTTTCAACATACGTAGCTATTACCCTCGAAAACTAAAACTTTTGACATAGGAAAAGAGCCTTTAATCACATTCTATACCATGTGCAATCATAAAATAGTCTAATATCTTCATTATTAAAAGAGCCTTTACATAGGAAAAGAGCCTTTAATCACATTCTATACCATGTGCAATCATAAAATAGTCTAATATCTTCATTTTTTCAACATACGTAGCTATTACCCTCGAAAACTAAAACTTTTGAAATAGGAAAAGAGCCTTTAATCACATTCTTTACCATTTGCAATCATAAAATAGTCTAATATCTTCATTTTTTCAACATACGTAGCTATTACCCTCGAAAACTAAAACTTTTGAAATAGGAAAAGAGCCTTTAATCACATTCTTTACCATGTGCAATCATAAAATAGTCTAATAACTTCATTTTTTCAACATACGTAGCTATCACCCTCGAAAACTAAAACTTTTGAGATGGGAAAAGAGCCTTTAATCACATTCTTTACCATTTGCAATCAAAAAATAGTCTAATATCTTCATTTTTTCAACATACTTAGCTATTACCCTCGAAAACTAAACTTTTGAAATAGCAAAACAGCCTCTAATCACATTCTTTACCATGTGCAATCATAAAATTGTCTAATATCTTCATTTTTTCCACAGACAAAGCTATTACCCTCGAAAACTAAAACTTTTGAAATAGGAAAAGAGCCTTTAATCACATTCTTTACCATTTGCAATCATAAAATAGTCTAATATCTTCATTTTTTCAACATCCGTAGCTATTACCCTCGAAAACTAAAACTTTTGAAATAGGAAAAGAGCCTTTAATCACATTCTTTACCATGTGCAATCATAAAATAGTCTAATATCTTCATTTTTTGAACATACGTAGCTATTACCCTCAAAAACTAGAACTTTTGAAATAGGAAAAGAGCCTTTAATCACATTCTTTACCATTTGCAATCATAAAATAGTCTAATATCTTCATTTTTTCAACATACATAGCTATTACCCTCGAAAACTAAAACTTTTGAAATAGGGAAAGAGCCTTTAATCACATTCTTTACCATGTGCAATCATAAAATAGTCTAATATCTCCTTCACCTTATTACCCTCGAAAACTAAACTTTTGAAATAGCAAAAGAGCCTTTAATCACATTCTTTACCATGTGCAATCATAAAATAGTCTAATATCTTCATTTTTTCAACATACGTAGCTATTACCCTCGAAAACTAAAACTTTTGAAAAAGGAAAAGAGCCTTTAATCACATTCTTTACCATTTGCAATCATAAAATAGTCTATTATCTTAATTTTTTTCAACATACGTAGCTATTACCCTCGAAAACTAAAACTTTTGAAATAGGAAAAGAGCCTTTAATCACATTCTTTACCATTTGCAATCATAAAATAGTCTAATATCTTCATTTTTTCAACATACGTAGCTATTACCCTCGAAAACAAAAACTTTTGACATAGGAAAAGAGCCTTTAATCACATTCTTTACCATATGCAATCATAAAATAGTCTAATATCTTCATTTTTTCAACATACGTAGCTATTACCCTCGAAAACTAAAACTTTTGAAATAGGAAAAGAGCCTTTAATCACATTCTTTACCATGTGCAATCATAAAATAGTCTAATATCTTCATTTTTTCAACATACGTAGCTAGTACCCTCAAAAACTAAAACTTTTGAAATAGGAAAAGAGCCTTTAATCAAATTCTTTACCATGTGCAATCATAAAATTGTCTAATATCTTCATTTTTTCCACAGACAAAGCTATTACCCTCGAAAACTAAACATTTTGACATAGGAAAAGAGCCTTTAATCACATTCTTTACCATTTGCAATCATAAAATAGTCTAATATCTTCATTTCATTTTTATATAAAATAGTCTAATATCTTCATTTTTTCAACATACGTAGCTATTACCCTCGAAAACTAAAACTTTTGAAAAAGGAAAAGAGCCTTTAATCACATTCTTTACCATTTGCAATCATAAAATAGTCTAATATCTTAATTTTTTTCAACATACGTAGCTATTACCCTCGAAAACTAAAACTTTTGAAATAGGAAAAGAGCCTTTAATCACATTCTTTACCATTTGCAATCATAAAATAGTCTAATATCTTCATTTTTTCAACATACGTAGCTATTACCCTCGAAGACAAAAACTTTTGACATAGGAAAAGAGCCTTTAATCACATTCTTTACCATTTGCAATCATAAAATAGTCTAATATCTTCATTTCTTCCACAGACAAAGCTATTACCCTCGAAAACTAAAACTTTTGAAATAGGAAAAGAGCCTTTAATCACATTCTTTACCATTTGCTATCATAAAATAGTCTAATATCTTCATTTTTTCAACATACGTAGCTATTACCCTCGAAAACTAAAACTTTTGAAATAGGAAAAGAGCCTTTAATCACATTCTTTACCATTTGCAATCATAAAATAGTCTAATATCTTCATTTTTTCAACATACGTAGCTATTACCCTCGAAAACTAAAACTTTTGAAATAGGAAAAGAGCCTTTAATCACATTCTTTACCATTTGCAATCATAAAATAGTCTAATATCTTCATTTTTCAACATACGTAGCTATTACCCTCGAAACTAAAACTTTTGAAATAGGAAAAGAGCCTTTAATCACATTCTTTACCATTTGCAATCATAAAATAGTCTAATATCTTCATTTTTTCAACATACGTAGCTATTACCCTCGAAAACTAAACTTTTGAAATAGGAAAAGAGCCTTTAATCACATTCTTTACCATGTGCAATCATAAAATAGTCTAATATCTTCATTTTTCCAACATACGTAGCTATTACCCTCGAAAACTAAAACTTTTGACATAGGAAAAGAGCCTTTAATCACATTCTTTACCATTTGCAATCATAAAATAGTCATAAAATAGTCTAATATCTTCATTTTTTCAACATACGTAGCTATTACCCTCGAAAACTAAAACTTTTGAAATAGGAAAAGAGCCTTTAATCACATTCTTTACCATTGCAATCATAAAATAGTCTAATATCTTCATTTTTTCAACATACGTAGCTATTACCCTCGAAAACTAAAACTTTTGAAATAGGAAAAGAGCCTTTAATCACATTCTTTACCATTGCAATCATAAAATAGTCTAATATCTTCATTTTTTCAACATACGTAGCTATTACCCTCGAAAACTAAAACTTTTGACATAGGAAAAGAGCCTTTAATCACATTCTTTACCATTTGCAATCATAAAATAGTCTAATATCTTCATTTTTTCCACAGACAAAGCTATTACCCTCGAAAACTAAAACTTTTGAAATAGGAAAAGAGCCTTTAATCACATTCTTTACCATTGTGCAATCATAAAATAGTCTAATATCTTCATTTTTTCAACATACGTAGCTATTACCCTCGAAAACTAAAACTTTTGAAATAGGAAAAGAGCCTTTAATCACATTCTTTACCATGTGCAATCATAAAATAGTCTAATATCTTCATTTTTTCAACATACGTAGCTATTACCCTCGAAAACTAAAACTTTTGAAATAGGAAAAGAGCCTTTAATCACATTCTTTACCATTTGCAATCATAAAATAGTCTAATATCTTCATTTTTTCAACATACGTAGCTATTACCCTCGAAAACTAAAACTTTTGAAATAGGAAAAGAGCCTTTAATCACATTCTTTACCATTTGCAATCATAAAATAGTCTAATATCTTCATTTTTTCAACATACGTAGCTATTACCCTCGAAAACTAAAACTTTTGAAATAGGAAAAGAGCCTTTAATCACATTCTTTACCATTTGCAATCATAAAATAGTCTAATATCTTCATTTTTTTCAACATACGTAGCTATTACCCTCGAAAACTAAAACTTTTGAAATAGGAAAAGAGCCTTTAATCACATTCTTTACCATTTGCAATCATAAAATAGTCTAATATCTTCATTTTTTCAACATACGTAGCTATTACCCTCGAAAACTAAAACTTTTGAAATAGGAAAAGAGCCTTTAATCACATTCTTTACCATTTGCAATCATAAAATAGTCTAATATCTTCATTTTTTCAACATACGTAGCTATTACCCTCGAAAACTAAAACTTTTGAAATAGGAAAAGAGCCTTTAATCACATTCTTTACCATTTGCAATCATAAAATAGTCTAATATCTTCATTTTTTCAACATACGTAGCTATTACCCTCGAAAACTAAAACTTTTGAAATAGGAAAAGAGCCTTTAATCACATTCTTTACCATTTGCAATCATAAAATAGTCTAATATCTTCATTTTTTCAACATACGTAGCTATTACCCTCGAAAACTAAAACTTTTGAAATAGGAAAAGAGCCTTTAATCACATTCTTTACCATTGCAATCATAAAATAGTCTAATATCTTCATTTTTTCAACATACGTAGCTATTACCCTCGAAAACTAAAACTTTTGACATAGGAAAAGAGCCTTTAATCACATTCTTTACCATTTGCAATCATAAAATAGTCTAATATCTTCATTTTTTCAACATACGTAGCTATTACCCTCGAAAACTAAAACTTTTGCATAGGAAAAGAGCCTTTAATCACATTCTTTACCATGTGCAATCATAAAATAGTCTAATATCTTCATTTTTTCAACATACGTAGCTATTACCCTCGAAAACTAAAACTTTTGAAATAGGAAAAGAGCCTTTAATCACATTCTTTACCATTTGCAATCATAAAATAGTCTAATATCTTCATTTTTTCAACATACGTAGCTATTACCCTCGAAAACTAAAACTTTTGAATAGGAAAAGAGCCTTTAATCACATTCTTTACCATGTGCAATCATAAAATAGTCTAATATCTTCATTTTTTCAACATACGTAGCTATTACCCTCGAAAACTAAAACTTTTGAAATAGGAAAAGAGCCTTTAATCACATTCTTTACCATGTGCAATCATAAAATAGTCTAATATCTTCATTTTTTCAACATACGTAGCTATTACCCTCGAAAACTAAAACTTTTGACATAGGAAAAGAGCCTTTAATCACATTCTTTACCATTTGCAATCATAAAATAGTCTAATATCTTCATTTTTTCCACAACATACGTAGCTATTACCCTCGAAAACTAAAACTTTTGAATAGGAAAAGAGCCTTTAATCACATTCTTTACCATTTGCAATCATAAAATAGTCTAATATCTTCATTTTTTCAACATACGTAGCTATTACCCTCGAAAACTAAAACTTTTGAAATAGGAAAAGAGCCTTTAATCACATTCTTTACCATTTGCAATCATAAAATAGTCTAATATCTTCATTTTTTCAACATACGTAGCTATTACCCTCGAAAACTAAAACTTTTGAATAGGAAAAGAGCCTTTAATCACATTCTTTACCATTTGCAATCATAAAATAGTCTAATATCTTCATTTTTTCAACATACTAGCTATTACCCTCGAAAACTAAAACTTTTGAAATAGGAAAAGAGCCTTTAATCACATTCTTTACCATTTGCAATCATAAAATAGTCTAATATCTTCATTTTTTCAACATACGTAGCTATTACCCTCGAAAACTAAAACTTTTAAAAATAGGAAAAGAGCCTTTAATCACATTCTTTACATTTCAATCTCTTCACAT
>NW_027065513.1:0-21679 GCF_032884065.1 Artemia franciscana | reverse complement strand
ATTAAAGGCTCTTTTCCTATTTCAAAAGTTTTAGTTTTCGAGGGTAATAGCTACGTATGTTGAAAAAATGAAGATATTAGACTATTTTATGATTGCACATGGTAAAGAATGTGATTAAAGGCTCTTTTCCTATTTCAAAAGTTTTAGTTTTCGAGGGTAATAGCTACGTATGTTGAAAAAATGAAGATATTAGACTATTTTATGATTGCAATGGTAAAGAATGTGATTAAAGGCTCTTTTCCTATTTCAAAAGTTTTAGTTTTCGAGGGTAATAGCTACGTATGTTGAAAAAATGAAGATATTAGACTATTTTATGATTGCACATGGTAAAGAATGTGATTAAAGGCTCTTTTCCTATTTCAAAAGTTTTAGTTTTCGAGGGTAATAGCTACGTATGTTGAAAAAATGAAGATATTAGACTATTTTATGATTGCAAATGGTAAAGAATGTGATTAAAGGCTCTTTTCCTATTTCAAAAGTTTTAGTTTTCGAGGGTAATAGCTACGTATGTTGAAAAAATGAAGATATTAGACTATTTTATGATTGCAAATGGTAAAGAATGTGATTAAAGGCTCTTTTCCTATTTCAAAAGTTTTAGTTTTCGAGGGTAATAGCTACGTATGTGAAAAAATGAAGATATTAGACTATTTTATGATTGCACATGGTAAAGAATGTGATTAAAGGCTCTTTTCCTATTTCAAAAGTTTTAGTTTTCGAGGGTAATAGCTACGTATGTTGAAAAAATGAAGATATTAGACTATTTTATGATTGCACATGGTAAAGAATGTGATTAAAGGCTCTTTTCCTATGTCAAAAGTTTTAGTTTTCGAGGGTAATAGCTACGTATGTTGAAAAAATGAAGATATTAGACTATTTTATGATTGCACATGGTAAAGAATGTGATTAAAGGCTCTTTTCCTATTTCAAAAGTTTTAGTTTTCGAGGGTAATAGCTACGTATGTTGAAAAAATGAAGATATTAGACTATTTTATGATTGCACATGGTAAAGAATGTGATTAAAGGCTCTTTTCCTATGTCAAAAGTTTTAGTTTTCGAGGGTAATAGCTACGTATGTTGAAAAAATGAAGATATTAGACTATTTTATGATTGCACATGGTAAAGAATGTGATTAAAGGCTCTTTTCCTATTTCAAAAGTTTTAGTTTTCGAGGGTAATAGCTACGTATGTTGAAAAAATGAAGATATTAGACTATTTTATGATTGCAAATGGTAAAGAATGTGATTAAAGGCTCTTTTCCTATTTCAAAAGTTTTAGTTTTCGAGGGTAATAGCTACGTATGTTGAAAAAATGAAGATATTAGACTATTTTATGATTGCACATGGTAAAGAATGTGATTAAAGGCTCTTTTCCTATTTCAAAAGTTTTAGTTTTCGAGGGTAATAGCTACGTATGTTGAAAAAATGAAGATATTAGACTATTTTATGATTGCACATGGTAAAGAATGTGATTAAAGGCTCTTTTCCTATTTCAAAAGTTTTAGTTTTCGAGGGTAATAGCTACGTATGTTGAAAAAATGAAGATATTAGACTATTTTATGATTGCACATGGTAAAGAATGTGATTAAAGGCTCTTTTCCTATTTCAAAAGTTTTAGTTTTCGAGGGTAATAGCTACGTATGTTGAAAAAATGAAGATATTAGACTATTTTATGATTGCAAATGGTAAAGAATGTGATTAAAGGCTCTTTTCCTATTTCAAAAGTTTTAGTTTTCGAGGGTAATAGCTACGTATGTTGAAAAAATGAAGATATTAGACTATTTTATGATTGCACATGGTAAAGAATGTGATTAAAGGCTCTTTTCCTATTTCAAAAGTTTTAGTTTTCGAGGGTAATAGCTACGTATGTTGAAAAAATGAAGATATTAGACTATTTTATGATTGCACATGGTAAAGAATGTGATTAAAGGCTCTTTTCCTATTTCAAAAGTTTTAGTTTTCGAGGGTAATAGCTACGTATGTTGAAAAAATGAAGATATTAGACTATTTTATGATTGCACATGGTAAAGAATGTGATTAAAGGCTCTTTTCCTATTTCAAAAGTTTTAGTTTTCGAGGGTAATAGCTACGTATGTTGAAAAAATGAAGATATTAGACTATTTTATGATTGCACATGGTAAAGAATGTGATTAAAGGCTCTTTTCCTATTCAAAAGTTTTAGTTTTCGAGGGTAATAGCTACGTATGTTGAAAAAATGAAGATATTAGACTATTTTATGATTGCACATGGTAAAGAATGTGATTAAAGGCTCTTTTCCTATTTCAAAAGTTTTAGTTTTCGAGGGTAATAGCTACGTATGTTGAAAAAATGAAGATATTAGACTATTTTATGATTGCACATGGTAAAGAATGTGATTAAAGGCTCTTTTCCTATTTCAAAAGTTTTAGTTTTCGAGGGTAATAGCTACGTATGTTGAAAAAATGAAGATATTAGACTATTTTATGATTGCACATGGTAAAGAATGTGATTAAAGGCTCTTTTCCTATTTCAAAAGTTTTAGTTTTCGAGGGTAATAGCTACGTATGTTGAAAAAATGAAGATATTAGACTATTTTATGATTGCAATGGTAAAGAATGTGATTAAAGGCTCTTTTCCTATTTCAAAAGTTTTAGTTTTCGAGGGTAATAGCTACGTATGTTGAAAAAATGAAGATATTAGACTATTTTATGATTGCAATGGTAAAGAATGTGATTAAAGGCTCTTTTCCTATTTCAAAAGTTTTAGTTTTCGAGGGTAATAGCTACGTATGTTGAAAAAATGAAGATATTAGACTATTTTATGATTGCACATGGTAAAGAATGTGATTAAAGGCTCTTTTCCTATTTCAAAAGTTTTAGTTTTCGAGGGTAATAGCTACGTATGTTGAAAAAATGAAGATATTAGACTATTTTATGATTGCACATGGTAAAGAATGTGATTAAAGGCTCTTTTCCTATTTCAAAAGTTTTAGTTTTCGAGGGTAATAGCTACGTATGTTGAAAAAATGAAGATATTAGACTATTTTATGATTGCACATGGTAAAGAATGTGATTAAAGGCTCTTTTCCTATTTCAAAAGTTTTAGTTTTCGAGGGTAATAGCTACGTATGTTGAAAAAATGAAGATATTAGACTATTTTATGATTGCACATGGTAAAGAATGTGATTAAAGGCTCTTTTCCTATTTCAAAAGTTTTAGTTTTCGAGGGTAATAGCTACGTATGTTGAAAAAATGAAGATATTAGACTATTTTATGATTGCACATGGTAAAGAATGTGATTAAAGGCTCTTTTCCTATTTCAAAAGTTTTAGTTTTCGAGGGTAATAGCTACGTATGTTGAAAAAATGAAGATATTAGACTATTTTATGATTGCACATGGTAAAGAATGTGATTAAAGGCTCTTTTCCTATTTCAAAAGTTTTAGTTTTCGAGGGTAATAGCTACGTATGTTGAAAAAATGAAGATATTAGACTATTTTATGATTGCACATGGTAAAGAATGTGATTAAAGGCTCTTTTCCTATTTCAAAAGTTTTAGTTTTCGAGGGTAATAGCTACGTATGTTGAAAAAATGAAGATATTAGACTATTTTATGATTGCACATGGTAAAGAATGTGATTAAAGGCTCTTTTCCTATTTCAAAAGTTTTAGTTTTCGAGGGTAATAGCTACGTATGTTGAAAAAATGAAGATATTAGACTATTTTATGATTGCACATGGTAAAGAATGTGATTAAAGGCTCTTTTCCTATTTCAAAAGTTTTAGTTTTCGAGGGTAATAGCTACGTATGTTGAAAAAATGAAGATATTAGACTATTTTATGATTGCACATGGTAAAGAATGTGATTAAAGGCTCTTTTCCTATTTCAAAAGTTTTAGTTTTCGAGGGTAATAGCTACGTATGTTGAAAAAATGAAGATATTAGACTATTTTATGATTGCACATGGTAAAGAATGTGATTAAAGGCTCTTTTCCTATTTCAAAAGTTTTAGTTTTCGAGGGTAATAGCTACGTATGTTGAAAAAATGAAGATATTAGACTATTTTATGATTGCACATGGTAAAGAATGTGATTAAAGGCTCTTTTCCTATTTCAAAAGTTTTAGTTTTCGAGGGTAATAGCTACGTATGTTGAAAAAATGAAGATATTAGACTATTTTATGATTGCACATGGTAAAGAATGTGATTAAAGGCTCTTTTCCTATTTCAAAAGTTTTAGTTTTCGAGGGTAATAGCTACGTATGTTGAAAAAATGAAGATATTAGACTATTTTATGATTGCACATGGTAAAGAATGTGATTAAAGGCTCTTTTCCTATTTCAAAAGTTTTAGTTTTCGAGGGTAATAGCTACGTATGTTGAAAAAATGAAGATATTAGACTATTTTATGATTGCACATGGTAAAGAATGTGATTAAAGGCTCTTTTCCTATTTCAAAAGTTTTAGTTTTCGAGGGTAATAGCTACGTATGTTGAAAAAATGAAGATATTAGACTATTTTATGATTGCACATGGTAAAGAATGTGATTAAAGGCTCTTTTCCTATTTCAAAAGTTTTAGTTTTCGAGGGTAATAGCTACGTATGTTGAAAAAATGAAGATATTAGACTATTTTATGATTGCACATGGTAAAGAATGTGATTAAAGGCTCTTTTCCTATTTCAAAAGTTTTAGTTTTCGAGGGTAATAGCTACGTATGTTGAAAAAATGAAGATATTAGACTATTTTATGATTGCACATGGTAAAGAATGTGATTAAAGGCTCTTTTCCTATTTCAAAAGTTTTAGTTTTCGAGGGTAATAGCTACGTATGTTGAAAAAATGAAGATATTAGACTATTTTATGATTGCACATGGTAAAGAATGTGATTAAAGGCTCTTTTCCTATTTCAAAAGTTTTAGTTTTCGAGGGTAATAGCTACGTATGTTGAAAAAATGAAGATATTAGACTATTTTATGATTGCACATGGTAAAGAATGTGATTAAAGGCTCTTTTCCTATTTCAAAAGTTTTAGTTTTCGAGGGTAATAGCTACGTATGTTGAAAAAATGAAGATATTAGACTATTTTATGATTGCACATGGTAAAGAATGTGATTAAAGGCTCTTTTCCTATTTCAAAAGTTTTAGTTTTCGAGGGTAATAGCTACGTATGTTGAAAAAATGAAGATATTAGACTATTTTATGATTGCACATGGTAAAGAATGTGATTAAAGGCTCTTTTCCTATTTCAAAAGTTTTAGTTTTCGAGGGTAATAGCTACGTATGTTGAAAAAATGAAGATATTAGACTATTTTATGATTGCACATGGTAAAGAATGTGATTAAAGGCTCTTTTCCTATTTCAAAAGTTTTAGTTTTCGAGGGTAATAGCTACGTATGTTGAAAAAATGAAGATATTAGACTATTTTATGATTGCACATGGTAAAGAATGTGATTAAAGGCTCTTTTCCTATTTCAAAAGTTTTAGTTTTCGAGGGTAATAGCTACGTATGTTGAAAAAATGAAGATATTAGACTATTTTATGATTGCACATGGTAAAGAATGTGATTAAAGGCTCTTTTCCTATTTCAAAAGTTTTAGTTTTCGAGGGTAATAGCTACGTATGTTGAAAAAATGAAGATATTAGACTATTTTATGATTGCACATGGTAAAGAATGTGATTAAAGGCTCTTTTCCTATTTCAAAAGTTTTAGTTTTCGAGGGTAATAGCTACGTATGTTGAAAAAATGAAGATATTAGACTATTTTATGATTGCACATGGTAAAGAATGTGATTAAAGGCTCTTTTCCTATTTCAAAAGTTTTAGTTTTCGAGGGTAATAGCTACGTATGTTGAAAAAATGAAGATATTAGACTATTTTATGATTGCACATGGTAAAGAATGTGATTAAAGGCTCTTTTCCTATTTCAAAAGTTTTAGTTTTCGAGGGTAATAGCTACGTATGTTGAAAAAATGAAGATATTAGACTATTTTATGATTGCACATGGTAAAGAATGTGATTAAAGGCTCTTTTCCTATTTCAAAAGTTTTAGTTTTCGAGGGTAATAGCTACGTATGTTGAAAAAATGAAGATATTAGACTATTTTATGATTGCACATGGTAAAGAATGTGATTAAAGGCTCTTTTCCTATTTCAAAAGTTTTAGTTTTCGAGGGTAATAGCTACGTATGTTGAAAAAATGAAGATATTAGATAATTTTATGATTGCACATGGTAAAGAATGTGATTAAAGGCTCTTTTCCTATTTCAAAAGTTTTAGTTTTCGAGGGTAATAGCTACGTATGTTGAAAAAATGAAGATATTAGACTATTTTATGATTGCACATGGTAAAGAATGTGATTAAAGGCTCTTTTCCTATTTCAAAAGTTTTAGTTTTCGAGGGTAATAGCTACGTATGTTGAAAAAATGAAGATATTAGACTATTTTATGATTGCACATGGTAAAGAATGTGATTAAAGGCTCTTTTCCTATTTCAAAAGTTTTAGTTTTCGAGGGTAATAGCTACGTATGTTGAAAAAATGAAGATATTAGACTATTTTATGATTGCACATGGTAAAGAATGTGATTAAAGGCTCTTTTCCTATTTCAAAAGTTTTAGTTTTCGAGGGTAATAGCTACGTATGTTGAAAAAATGAAGATATTAGACTATTTTATGATTGCACATGGTAAAGAATGTGATTAAAGGCTCTTTTCCTATTTCAAAAGTTTTAGTTTTCGAGGGTAATAGCTACGTATGTTGAAAAAATGAAGATATTAGACTATTTTATGATTGCACATGGTAAAGAATGTGATTAAAGGCTCTTTTCCTATTTCAAAAGTTTTAGTTTTCGAGGGTAATAGCTACGTATGTTGAAAAAATGAAGATATTAGACTATTTTATGATTGCACATGGTAAAGAATGTGATTAAAGGCTCTTTTCCTATTTCAAAAGTTTTAGTTTTCGAGGGTAATAGCTACGTATGTTGAAAAAATGAAGATATTAGACTATTTTATGATTGCACATGGTAAAGAATGTGATTAAAGGCTCTTTTCCTATTTCAAAAGTTTTAGTTTTCGAGGGTAATAGCTACGTATGTTGAAAAAATGAAGATATTAGACTATTTTATGATTGCACATGGTAAAGAATGTGATTAAAGGCTCTTTTCCTATTTCAAAAGTTTTAGTTTTCGAGGGTAATAGCTACGTATGTTGAAAAAATGAAGATATTAGACTATTTTATGATTGCACATGGTAAAGAATGTGATTAAAGGCTCTTTTCCTATTTCAAAAGTTTTAGTTTTCGAGGGTAATAGCTACGTATGTTGAAAAAATGAAGATATTAGATAATTTTATGATTGCACATGGTAAAGAATGTGATTAAAGGCTCTTTTCCTATTTCAAAAGTTTTAGTTTTCGAGGGTAATAGCTACGTATGTTGAAAAAATGAAGATATTAGACTATTTTATGATTGCACATGGTAAAGAATGTGATTAAAGGCTCTTTTCCTATTTCAAAAGTTTTAGTTTTCGAGGGTAATAGCTACGTATGTTGAAAAAATGAAGATATTAGACTATTTTATGATTGCACATGGTAAAGAATGTGATTAAAGGCTCTTTTCCTATTTCAAAAGTTTTAGTTTTCGAGGGTAATAGCTATGTATGTTGAAAAAATGAAGATATTAGACTATTTTATGATTGCACATGGTAAAGAATGTGATTAAAGGCTCTTTTCCTATTTCAAAAGTTTTAGTTTTCGAGGGTAATAGCTACGTATGTTGAAAAAATGAAGATATTAGACAATTTTATGATTGCACATGGTAAAGAATGTGATTAAAGGCTCTTTTCCTATTTCAAAAGTTTTAGTTTTCGAGGGTAATAGCTACGTATGTTGAAAAAATGAAGATATTAGACTATTTTATGATTGCACATGGTAAAGAATGTGATTAAAGGCTCTTTTCCTATTTCAAAAGTTTTAGTTTTCGAGGGTAATAGCTACGTATGTTGAAAAAATGAAGATATTAGACTATTTTATGATTGCAATGGTAAAGAATGTGATTAAAGGCTCTTTTCCTATTTCAAAAGTTTTAGTTTTCGAGGGTAATAGCTACGTATGTTGAAAAAATGAAGAAGACTATTATGATTAGACTATTTTATGATTGCAATGGTAAAGAATGTGATTAAAGGCTCTTTTCCTATTTCAAAAGTTTTAGTTTTCGAGGGTAATAGCTACGTATGTTGAAAAAATGAAGATATTAGACTATTTTATGATTGCACATGGTAAAGAATGTGATTAAAGGCTCTTTTCCTATTTCAAAAGTTTTAGTTTTCGAGGGTAATAGCTACGTATGTTGAAAAAATGAAGATATTAGACTATTTTATGATTGCACATGGTAAAGAATGTGATTAAAGGCTCTTTTCCTATTTCAAAAGTTTTAGTTTTCGAGGGTAATAGCTACGTATGTTGAAAAAATGAAGATATTAGACAATTTTATGATTGCACATGGTAAAGAATGTGATTAAAGGCTCTTTTCCTATTTCAAAAGTTTTAGTTTTCGAGGGTAATAGCTACGTATGTTGAAAAAATGAAGATATTAGACTATTTTATGATTGCACATGGTAAAGAATGTGATTAAAGGCTCTTTTCCTATTTCAAAAGTTTTAGTTTTCGAGGGTAATAGCTACGTATGTTGAAAAAATGAAGATATTATGATTAGACTATTTTATGATTGCACATGGTAAAGAATGTGATTAAAGGCTCTTTTCCTATTTCAAAAGTTTTAGTTTTCGAGGGTAATAGCTACGTATGTTGAAAAAATGAAGATATTAGACTATTTTATGATTGCACATGGTAAAGAATGTGATTAAAGGCTCTTTTCCTATTTCAAAAGTTTTAGTTTTCGAGGGTAATAGCTACGTATGTTGAAAAAATGAAGATATTAGACTATTTTATGATTGCACATGGTAAAGAATGTGATTAAAGGCTCTTTTCCTATTTCAAAAGTTTTAGTTTTCGAGGGTAATAGCTACGTATGTTGAAAAAATGAAGATATTAGACTATTTTATGATTGCACATGGTAAAGAATGTGATTAAAGGCTCTTTTCCTATTTCAAAAGTTTTAGTTTTCGAGGGTAATAGCTACGTATGTTGAAAAAATGAAGATATTAGACTATTTTATGATTGCACATGGTAAAGAATGTGATTAAAGGCTCTTTTCCTATTTCAAAAGTTTTAGTTTTCGAGGGTAATAGCTACGTATGTTGAAAAAATGAAGACTAATGATTAGACTATTTTATGATTGCAAATGGTAAAGAATGTGATTAAAGGCTCTTTTCCTATTTCAAAAGTTTTAGTTTTCGAGGGTAATAGCTACGTATGTTGAAAAAATGAAGATATTAGACTATTTTATGATTGCACATGGTAAAGAATGTGATTAAAGGCTCTTTTCCTATTTCAAAAGTTTTAGTTTTCGAGGGTAATAGCTACGTATGTTGAAAAAATGAAGATATTAGACTATTTTATGATTGCACATGGTAAAGAATGTGATTAAAGGCTCTTTTCCTATTTCAAAAGTTTTAGTTTTCGAGGGTAATAGCTACGTATGTTGAAAAAATGAAGATATTAGACTATTTTATGATTGCACATGGTAAAGAATGTGATTAAAGGCTCTTTTCCTATTTCAAAAGTTTTAGTTTTCGAGGGTAATAGCTACGTATGTTGAAAAAATGAAGATATTAGACTATTTTATGATTGCACATGGTAAAGAATGTGATTAAAGGCTCTTTTCCTATTTCAAAAGTTTTAGTTTTCGAGGGTAATAGCTACGTATGTTGAAAAAATGAAGATATTAGACTATTTTATGATTGCACATGGTAAAGAATGTGATTAAAGGCTCTTTTCCTATTTCAAAAGTTTTAGTTTTCGAGGGTAATAGCTACGTATGTTGAAAAAATGAAGATATTAGACTATTTTATGATTGCACATGGTAAAGAATGTGATTAAAGGCTCTTTTCCTATTTCAAAAGTTTTAGTTTTCGAGGGTAATAGCTACGTATGTTGAAAAAATGAAGATATTAGACTATTTTATGATTGCACATGGTAAAGAATGTGATTAAAGGCTCTTTTCCTATTTCAAAAGTTTTAGTTTTCGAGGGTAATAGCTACGTATGTTGAAAAAATGAAGATATTAGACTATTTTATGATTGCACATGGTAAAGAATGTGATTAAAGGCTCTTTTCCTATTTCAAAAGTTTTAGTTTTCGAGGGTAATAGCTACGTATGTTGAAAAAATGAAGATATTAGACTATTTTATGATTGCACATGGTAAAGAATGTGATTAAAGGCTCTTTTCCTATTTCAAAAGTTTTAGTTTTCGAGGGTAATAGCTACGTATGTTGAAAAAATGAAGATATTAGACTATTTTATGATTGCACATGGTAAAGAATGTGATTAAAGGCTCTTTTCCTATTTCAAAAGTTTTAGTTTTCGAGGGTAATAGCTACGTATGTTGAAAAAATGAAGATATTAGACTATTTTATGATTGCACATGGTAAAGAATGTGATTAAAGGCTCTTTTCCTATTTCAAAAGTTTTAGTTTTCGAGGGTAATAGCTACGTATGTTGAAAAAATGAAGATATTAGACTATTTTATGATTGCACATGGTAAAGAATGTGATTAAAGGCTCTTTTCCTATTTCAAAAGTTTTAGTTTTCGAGGGTAATAGCTACGTATGTTGAAAAAATGAAGATATTAGACTATTTTATGATTGCACATGGTAAAGAATGTGATTAAAGGCTCTTTTCCTATTTCAAAAGTTTTAGTTTTCGAGGGTAATAGCTACGTATGTTGAAAAAATGAAGATATTAGACTATTTTATGATTGCACATGGTAAAGAATGTGATTAAAGGCTCTTTTCCTATTTCAAAAGTTTTAGTTTTCGAGGGTAATAGCTACGTATGTTGAAAAAATGAAGATATTAGATAATTTTATGATTGCACATGGTAAAGAATGTGATTAAAGGCTCTTTTCCTATTTCAAAAGTTTTAGTTTTCGAGGGTAATAGCTACGTATGTTGAAAAAATGAAGATATTAGACTATTTTATGATTGCACATGGTAAAGAATGTGATTAAAGGCTCTTTTCCTATTTCAAAAGTTTTAGTTTTCGAGGGTAATAGCTACGTATGTTGAAAAAATGAAGATATTAGACTATTTTATGATTGCACATGGTAAAGAATGTGATTAAAGGCTCTTTTCCTATTTCAAAAGTTTTAGTTTTCGAGGGTAATAGCTACGTATGTTGAAAAAATGAAGATATTAGACTATTTTATGATTGCACATGGTAAAGAATGTGATTAAAGGCTCTTTTCCTATTTCAAAAGTTTTAGTTTTCGAGGGTAATAGCTACGTATGTTGAAAAAATGAAGATATTAGACTATTTTATGATTGCACATGGTAAAGAATGTGATTAAAGGCTCTTTTCCTATTTCAAAAGTTTTAGTTTTCGAGGGTAATAGCTACGTATGTTGAAAAAATGAAGATATTAGACTATTTTATGATTGCACATGGTAAAGAATGTGATTAAAGGCTCTTTTCCTATTTCAAAAGTTTTAGTTTTCGAGGGTAATAGCTACGTATGTTGAAAAAATGAAGATATTAGACTATTTTATGATTGCACATGGTAAAGAATGTGATTAAAGGCTCTTTTCCTATTTCAAAAGTTTTAGTTTTCGAGGGTAATAGCTACGTATGTTGAAAAAATGAAGATATTAGACTATTTTATGATTGCACATGGTAAAGAATGTGATTAAAGGCTCTTTTCCTATTTCAAAAGTTTTAGTTTTCGAGGGTAATAGCTACGTATGTTGAAAAAATGAAGATATTAGACTATTTTATGATTGCACATGGTAAAGAATGTGATTAAAGGCTCTTTTCCTATTTCAAAAGTTTTAGTTTTCGAGGGTAATAGCTACGTATGTTGAAAAAATGAAGATATTAGACTATTTTATGATTGCACATGGTAAAGAATGTGATTAAAGGCTCTTTTCCTATTTCAAAAGTTTTAGTTTTCGAGGGTAATAGCTACGTATGTTGAAAAAATGAAGATATTAGACTATTTTATGATTGCACATGGTAAAGAATGTGATTAAAGGCTCTTTTCCTATTTCAAAAGTTTTAGTTTTCGAGGGTAATAGCTACGTATGTTGAAAAAATGAAGATATTATGACAATTTTATGATTGCACATGGTAAAGAATGTGATTAAAGGCTCTTTTCCTATTTCAAAAGTTTTAGTTTTCGAGGGTAATAGCTACGTATGTTGAAAAAATGAAGATATTAGACTATTTTATGATTGCACATGGTAAAGAATGTGATTAAAGGCTCTTTTCCTATTTCAAAAGTTTTAGTTTTCGAGGGTAATAGCTACGTATGTTGAAAAAATGAAGATATTAGACTATTTTATGATTGCACATGGTAAAGAATGTGATTAAAGGCTCTTTTCCTATTTCAAAAGTTTTAGTTTTCGAGGGTAATAGCTACGTATGTTGAAAAAATGAAGATATTAGACTATTTTATGATTGCACATGGTAAAGAATGTGATTAAAGGCTCTTTTCCTATTTCAAAAGTTTTAGTTTTCGAGGGTAATAGCTACGTATGTTGAAAAAATGAAGATATTAGACTATTTTATGATTGCACATGGTAAAGAATGTGATTAAAGGCTCTTTTCCTATTTCAAAAGTTTTAGTTTTCGAGGGTAATAGCTACGTATGTTGAAAAAATGAAGATATTAGACTATTTTATGATTGCACATGGTAAAGAATGTGATTAAAGGCTCTTTTCCTATTTCAAAAGTTTTAGTTTTCGAGGGTAATAGCTACGTATGTTGAAAAAATGAAGATATTAGACTATTTTATGATTGCACATGGTAAAGAATGTGATTAAAGGCTCTTTTCCTATTTCAAAAGTTTTAGTTTTCGAGGGTAATAGCTACGTATGTTGAAAAAATGAAGATATTAGACTATTTTATGATTGCACATGGTAAAGAATGTGATTAAAGGCTCTTTTCCTATTTCAAAAGTTTTAGTTTTCGAGGGTAATAGCTACGTATGTTGAAAAAATGAAGATATTAGACTATTTTATGATTGCACATGGTAAAGAATGTGATTAAAGGCTCTTTTCCTATTTCAAAAGTTTTAGTTTTCGAGGGTAATAGCTACGTATGTTGAAAAAATGAAGATATTAGACTATTTTATGATTGCACATGGTAAAGAATGTGATTAAAGGCTCTTTTCCTATTTCAAAAGTTTTAGTTTTCGAGGGTAATAGCTACGTATGTTGAAAAAATGAAGATATTAGACTATTTTATGATTGCACATGGTAAAGAATGTGATTAAAGGCTCTTTTCCTATTTCAAAAGTTTTAGTTTTCGAGGGTAATAGCTACGTATGTTGAAAAAATGAAGATATTAGACTATTTTATGATTGCACATGGTAAAGAATGTGATTAAAGGCTCTTTTCCTATTTCAAAAGTTTTAGTTTTCGAGGGTAATAGCTACGTATGTTGAAAAAATGAAGATATTAGACTATTTTATGATTGCACATGGTAAAGAATGTGATTAAAGGCTCTTTTCCTATTTCAAAAGTTTTAGTTTTCGAGGGTAATAGCTACGTATGTTGAAAAAATGAAGATATTAGACTATTTTATGATTGCACATGGTAAAGAATGTGATTAAAGGCTCTTTTCCTATTTCAAAAGTTTTAGTTTTCGAGGGTAATAGCTACGTATGTTGAAAAAATGAAGATATTAGACTATTTTATGATTGCACATGGTAAAGAATGTGATTAAAGGCTCTTTTCCTATTTCAAAAGTTTTAGTTTTCGAGGGTAATAGCTACGTATGTTGAAAAAATGAAGATATTAGACTATTTTATGATTGCACATGGTAAAGAATGTGATTAAAGGCTCTTTTCCTATTTCAAAAGTTTTAGTTTTCGAGGGTAATAGCTACGTATGTTGAAAAAATGAAGATATTAGACTATTTTATGATTGCACATGGTAAAGAATGTGATTAAAGGCTCTTTTCCTATTTCAAAAGTTTTAGTTTTCGAGGGTAATAGCTACGTATGTTGAAAAAATGAAGATAAGAATTTTATGATTGCACATGGTAAAGAATGTGATTAAAGGCTCTTTTCCTATTTCAAAAGTTTTAGTTTTCGAGGGTAATAGCTACGTATGTTGAAAAAATGAAGATATTAGACTATTTTATGATTGCACATGGTAAAGAATGTGATTAAAGGCTCTTTTCCTATTTCAAAAGTTTTAGTTTTCGAGGGTAATAGCTACGTATGTTGAAAAAATGAAGATATTAGACTATTTTATGATTGCACATGGTAAAGAATGTGATTAAAGGCTCTTTTCCTATTTCAAAAGTTTTAGTTTTCGAGGGTAATAGCTACGTATGTTGAAAAAATGAAGATATTAGACTATTTTATGATTGCACATGGTAAAGAATGTGATTAAAGGCTCTTTTCCTATTTCAAAAGTTTTAGTTTTCGAGGGTAATAGCTACGTATGTTGAAAAAATGAAGATATTAGACTATTTTATGATTGCACATGGTAAAGAATGTGATTAAAGGCTCTTTTCCTATTTCAAAAGTTTTAGTTTTCGAGGGTAATAGCTACGTATGTTGAAAAAATGAAGATATTAGACTATTTTATGATTGCACATGGTAAAGAATGTGATTAAAGGCTCTTTTCCTATTTCAAAAGTTTTAGTTTTCGAGGGTAATAGCTACGTATGTTGAAAAAATGAAGATATTAGACTATTTTATGATTGCACATGGTAAAGAATGTGATTAAAGGCTCTTTTCCTATTTCAAAAGTTTTAGTTTTCGAGGGTAATAGCTACGTATGTTGAAAAAATGAAGATATTAGACTATTTTATGATTGCACATGGTAAAGAATGTGATTAAAGGCTCTTTTCCTATTTCAAAAGTTTTAGTTTTCGAGGGTAATAGCTACGTATGTTGAAAAAATGAAGATATTAGACTATTTTATGATTGCACATGGTAAAGAATGTGATTAAAGGCTCTTTTCCTATTTCAAAAGTTTTAGTTTTCGAGGGTAATAGCTACGTATGTTGAAAAAATGAAGATATTAGACTATTTTATGATTGCACATGGTAAAGAATGTGATTAAAGGCTCTTTTCCTATTTCAAAAGTTTTAGTTTTCGAGGGTAATAGCTACGTATGTTGAAAAAATGAAGATATTAGACTATTTTATGATTGCACATGGTAAAGAATGTGATTAAAGGCTCTTTTCCTATTTCAAAAGTTTTAGTTTTCGAGGGTAATAGCTACGTATGTTGAAAAAATGAAGATATTAGACTATTTTATGATTGCACATGGTAAAGAATGTGATTAAAGGCTCTTTTCCTATTTCAAAAGTTTTAGTTTTCGAGGGTAATAGCTACGTATGTTGAAAAAATGAAGATATTAGACTATTTTATGATTGCACATGGTAAAGAATGTGATTAAAGGCTCTTTTCCTATTTCAAAAGTTTTAGTTTTCGAGGGTAATAGCTACGTATGTTGAAAAAATGAAGATATTAGACTATTTTATGATTGCACATGGTAAAGAATGTGATTAAAGGCTCTTTTCCTATTTCAAAAGTTTTAGTTTTCGAGGGTAATAGCTACGTATGTTGAAAAAATGAAGATATTAGACTATTTTATGATTGCACATGGTAAAGAATGTGATTAAAGGCTCTTTTCCTATTTCAAAAGTTTTAGTTTTCGAGGGTAATAGCTACGTATGTTGAAAAAATGAAGATATTAGACTATTTTATGATTGCACATGGTAAAGAATGTGATTAAAGGCTCTTTTCCTATTTCAAAAGTTTTAGTTTTCGAGGGTAATAGCTACGTATGTTGAAAAAATGAAGATATTAGACTATTTTATGATTGCACATGGTAAAGAATGTGATTAAAGGCTCTTTTCCTATTTCAAAAGTTTTAGTTTTCGAGGGTAATAGCTACGTATGTTGAAAAAATGAAGATATTAGACTATTTTATGATTGCACATGGTAAAGAATGTGATTAAAGGCTCTTTTCCTATTTCAAAAGTTTTAGTTTTCGAGGGTAATAGCTACGTATGTTGAAAAAATGAAGATATTAGACTATTTTATGATTGCACATGGTAAAGAATGTGATTAAAGGCTCTTTTCCTATTTCAAAAGTTTTAGTTTTCGAGGGTAATAGCTACGTATGTTGAAAAAATGAAGATATTAGACAATTTTATGATTGCACATGGTAAAGAATGTGATTAAAGGCTCTTTTCCTATTTCAAAAGTTTTAGTTTTCGAGGGTAATAGCTACGTATGTTGAAAAAATGAAGATATTAGACTATTTTATGATTGCACATGGTAAAGAATGTGATTAAAGGCTCTTTTCCTATTTCAAAAGTTTTAGTTTTCGAGGGTAATAGCTACGTATGTTGAAAAAATGAAGATATTAGACTATTTTATGATTGCACATGGTAAAGAATGTGATTAAAGGCTCTTTTCCTATTTCAAAAGTTTTAGTTTTCGAGGGTAATAGCTACGTATGTTGAAAAAATGAAGATATTAGACTATTTTATGATTGCACATGGTAAAGAATGTGATTAAAGGCTCTTTTCCTATTTCAAAAGTTTTAGTTTTCGAGGGTAATAGCTACGTATGTTGAAAAAATGAAGATATTAGACTATTTTATGATTGCACATGGTAAAGAATGTGATTAAAGGCTCTTTTCCTATTTCAAAAGTTTTAGTTTTCGAGGGTAATAGCTACGTATGTTGAAAAAATGAAGATATTAGACTATTTTATGATTGCACATGGTAAAGAATGTGATTAAAGGCTCTTTTCCTATTTCAAAAGTTTTAGTTTTCGAGGGTAATAGCTACGTATGTTGAAAAAATGAAGATATTAGACTATTTTATGATTGCACATGGTAAAGAATGTGATTAAAGGCTCTTTTCCTATTTCAAAAGTTTTAGTTTTCGAGGGTAATAGCTACGTATGTTGAAAAAATGAAGATATTAGACTATTTTATGATTGCACATGGTAAAGAATGTGATTAAAGGCTCTTTTCCTATTTCAAAAGTTTTAGTTTTCGAGGGTAATAGCTACGTATGTTGAAAAAATGAAGATATTAGACTATTTTATGATTGCACATGGTAAAGAATGTGATTAAAGGCTCTTTTCCTATTTCAAAAGTTTTAGTTTTCGAGGGTAATAGCTACGTATGTTGAAAAAATGAAGATATTAGACTATTTTATGATTGCACATGGTAAAGAATGTGATTAAAGGCTCTTTTCCTATTTCAAAAGTTTTAGTTTTCGAGGGTAATAGCTACGTATGTTGAAAAAATGAAGATATTAGACTATTTTATGATTGCACATGGTAAAGAATGTGATTAAAGGCTCTTTTCCTATTTCAAAAGTTTTAGTTTTCGAGGGTAATAGCTACGTATGTTGAAAAAATGAAGATATTAGACTATTTTATGATTGCACATGGTAAAGAATGTGATTAAAGGCTCTTTTCCTATTTCAAAAGTTTTAGTTTTCGAGGGTAATAGCTACGTATGTTGAAAAAATGAAGATATTAGACTATTTTATGATTGCACATGGTAAAGAATGTGATTAAAGGCTCTTTTCCTATTTCAAAAGTTTTAGTTTTCGAGGGTAATAGCTACGTATGTTGAAAAAATGAAGATATTAGACTATTTTATGATTGCACATGGTAAAGAATGTGATTAAAGGCTCTTTTCCTATTTCAAAAGTTTTAGTTTTCGAGGGTAATAGCTACGTATGTTGAAAAAATGAAGATATTAGACTATTTTATGATTGCACATGGTAAAGAATGTGATTAAAGGCTCTTTTCCTATTTCAAAAGTTTTAGTTTTCGAGGGTAATAGCTACGTATGTTGAAAAAATGAAGATATTAGACTATTTTATGATTGCACATGGTAAAGAATGTGATTAAAGGCTCTTTTCCTATTTCAAAAGTTTTAGTTTTCGAGGGTAATAGCTACGTATGTTGAAAAAATGAAGATATTAGACTATTTTATGATTGCACATGGTAAAGAATGTGATTAAAGGCTCTTTTCCTATTTCAAAAGTTTTAGTTTTCGAGGGTAATAGCTACGTATGTTGAAAAAATGAAGATATTAGACTATTTTATGATTGCACATGGTAAAGAATGTGATTAAAGGCTCTTTTCCTATTTCAAAAGTTTTAGTTTTCGAGGGTAATAGCTACGTATGTTGAAAAAATGAAGATATTAGACTATTTTATGATTGCACATGGTAAAGAATGTGATTAAAGGCTCTTTTCCTATTTCAAAAGTTTTAGTTTTCGAGGGTAATAGCTACGTATGTTGAAAAAATGAAGATATTAGACTATTTTATGATTGCACATGGTAAAGAATGTGATTAAAGGCTCTTTTCCTATTTCAAAAGTTTTAGTTTTCGAGGGTAATAGCTACGTATGTTGAAAAAATGAAGATATTAGACTATTTTATGATTGCACATGGTAAAGAATGTGATTAAAGGCTCTTTTCCTATTTCAAAAGTTTTAGTTTTCGAGGGTAATAGCTACGTATGTTGAAAAAATGAAGATATTAGACTATTTTATGATTGCACATGGTAAAGAATGTGATTAAAGGCTCTTTTCCTATTTCAAAAGTTTTAGTTTTCGAGGGTAATAGCTACGTATGTTGAAAAAATGAAGATATTAGACTATTTTATGATTGCACATGGTAAAGAATGTGATTAAAGGCTCTTTTCCTATTTCAAAAGTTTTAGTTTTCGAGGGTAATAGCTACGTATGTTGAAAAAATGAAGATATTAGACTATTTTATGATTGCACATGGTAAAGAATGTGATTAAAGGCTCTTTTCCTATTTCAAAAGTTTTAGTTTTCGAGGGTAATAGCTACGTATGTTGAAAAAATGAAGATATTAGACTATTTTATGATTGCACATGGTAAAGAATGTGATTAAAGGCTCTTTTCCTATTTCAAAAGTTTTAGTTTTCGAGGGTAATAGCTACGTATGTTGAAAAAATGAAGATATTAGACTATTTTATGATTGCACATGGTAAAGAATGTGATTAAAGGCTCTTTTCCTATTTCAAAAGTTTTAGTTTTCGAGGGTAATAGCTACGTATGTTGAAAAAATGAAGATATTAGACTATTTTATGATTGCACATGGTAAAGAATGTGATTAAAGGCTCTTTTCCTATTTCAAAAGTTTTAGTTTTCGAGGGTAATAGCTACGTATGTTGAAAAAATGAAGATATTAGACTATTTTATGATTGCACATGGTAAAGAATGTGATTAAAGGCTCTTTTCCTATTTCAAAAGTTTTAGTTTTCGAGGGTAATAGCTACGTATGTTGAAAAAATGAAGATATTAGACAATTTTATGATTGCACATGGTAAAGAATGTGATTAAAGGCTCTTTTCCTATTTCAAAAGTTTTAGTTTTCGAGGGTAATAGCTACGTATGTTGAAAAAATGAAGATATTAGACTATTTTATGATTGCACATGGTAAAGAATGTGATTAAAGGCTCTTTTCCTATTTCAAAAGTTTTAGTTTTCGAGGGTAATAGCTACGTATGTTGAAAAAATGAAGATATTAGACTATTTTATGATTGCACATGGTAAAGAATGTGATTAAAGGCTCTTTTCCTATTTCAAAAGTTTTAGTTTTCGAGGGTAATAGCTACGTATGTTGAAAAAATGAAGATATTAGACTATTTTATGATTGCACATGGTAAAGAATGTGATTAAAGGCTCTTTTCCTATTTCAAAAGTTTTAGTTTTCGAGGGTAATAGCTACGTATGTTGAAAAAATGAAGATATTAGACTATTTTATGATTGCACATGGTAAAGAATGTGATTAAAGGCTCTTTTCCTATTTCAAAAGTTTTAGTTTTCGAGGGTAATAGCTACGTATGTTGAAAAAATGAAGATATTAGACTATTTTATGATTGCACATGGTAAAGAATGTGATTAAAGGCTCTTTTCCTATTTCAAAAGTTTTAGTTTTCGAGGGTAATAGCTACGTATGTTGAAAAAATGAAGATATTAGACTATTTTATGATTGCACATGGTAAAGAATGTGATTAAAGGCTCTTTTCCTATTTCAAAAGTTTTAGTTTTCGAGGGTAATAGCTACGTATGTTGAAAAAATGAAGATATTAGACTATTTTATGATTGCACATGGTAAAGAATGTGATTAAAGGCTCTTTTCCTATTTCAAAAGTTTTAGTTTTCGAGGGTAATAGCTACGTATGTTGAAAAAATGAAGATATTAGACTATTTTATGATTGCACATGGTAAAGAATGTGATTAAAGGCTCTTTTCCTATTTCAAAAGTTTTAGTTTTCGAGGGTAATAGCTACGTATGTTGAAAAAATGAAGATATTAGACTATTTTATGATTGCACATGGTAAAGAATGTGATTAAAGGCTCTTTTCCTATTTCAAAAGTTTTAGTTTTCGAGGGTAATAGCTACGTATGTTGAAAAAATGAAGATATTAGACTATTTTATGATTGCACATGGTAAAGAATGTGATTAAAGGCTCTTTTCCTATTTCAAAAGTTTTAGTTTTCGAGGGTAATAGCTACGTATGTTGAAAAAATGAAGATATTAGACTATTTTATGATTGCACATGGTAAAGAATGTGATTAAAGGCTCTTTTCCTATTTCAAAAGTTTTAGTTTTCGAGGGTAATAGCTACGTATGTTGAAAAAATGAAGATATTAGACTATTTTATGATTGCACATGGTAAAGAATGTGATTAAAGGCTCTTTTCCTATTTCAAAAGTTTTAGTTTTCGAGGGTAATAGCTACGTATGTTGAAAAAATGAAGATATTAGACTATTTTATGATTGCACATGGTAAAGAATGTGATTAAAGGCTCTTTTCCTATTTCAAAAGTTTTAGTTTTCGAGGGTAATAGCTACGTATGTTGAAAAAATGAAGATATTAGACTATTTTATGATTGCACATGGTAAAGAATGTGATTAAAGGCTCTTTTCCTATTTCAAAAGTTTTAGTTTTCGAGGTAATAGCTACGTATGTTGAAAAAATGAAGATATTAGACAATTTTATGATTGCACATGGTAAAGAATGTGATTAAAGGCTCTTTTCCTATTTCAAAAGTTTTAGTTTTCGAGGGTAATAGCTACGTATGTTGAAAAAATGAAGATATTAGACTATTTTATGATTGCAATGGTAAAGAATGTGATTAAAGGCTCTTTTCCTATTTCAAAAGTTTTAGTTTTCGAGGGTAATAGCTACGTATGTTGAAAAAATGAAGATATTAGACTATTTTATGATTGCACATGGTAAAGAATGTGATTAAAGGCTCTTTTCCTATTTCAAAAGTTTTAGTTTTCGAGGGTAATAGCTACGTATGTTGAAAAAATGAAGATATTAGACTATTTTATGATTGCAAATGGTAAAGAATGTGATTAAAGGCTCTTTTCCTATTTCAAAAGTTTTAGTTTTCGAGGGTAATAGCTACGTATGTTGAAAAAATGAAGATATTAGACAATTTTATGATTGCACATGGTAAAGAATGTGATTAAAGGCTCTTTTCCTATTTCAAAAGTTTTAGTTTTCGAGGGTAATAGCTATGTATGTTGAAAAAATGAAGATATTAGACTATTT
>NW_027065512.1:0-21653 GCF_032884065.1 Artemia franciscana | reverse complement strand
GAATAGTGAAAAAGTCTTTTCTAAAATGACGTCTTGCATATGACTCATAGAAATAGTAGATAGACTAGCTAGAATCAAACTTTCACTGTTCAATCTACTATTGATATCTATTTATTGAATAGTGAAAAAGTCTTTTCTAAAATGACGTCTTGCATATGACTCATAGAAATAGTAGATAGACTAGCTTGAATCAAACTTTCACTGTTCTATCTACTATTGATATCTATTTATTGAATAGTGAAAAAGTCTTTTCTAAAATGACGTCTTGCATATGACTCATAGAAATAGTAGATAGACTAGCTAGAATCAAACTTTCACTGTTCTATCTACTATTGATATCTATTTATTGAATAGTGAAAAAGTCTTTTCTAAAATGACGTCTTGCATATGACTCATAGAAATAGTAGATAGACTAGCTAGAATCAAACTTTCACTGTTCTATCTACTATTGATATCTATTTATTGAATAGTGAAAAAGTCTTTTCTAAAATGACGTCTTGCATATGACTCATAGAAATAGTAGATAGTCTAGCTAGAATCAAACTTTCACTGTTCTATCTACTATTGATATCTATTTATTGAATAGTGAAAAAGTCTTTTCTAAAATGACGTCTTGCATATGACTCATAGAAATAGTAGATAGACTAGCTAGAATCAAACTTTCACTGTTCTATCTACTATTGATATCTATTTATTGAATAGTGAAAAAGTCTTTTCTAAAATGACGTCTTGCATATGACTCATAGAAATAGTAGATAGACTAGCTAGAATCAAACTTTCACTGTTCTATCTACTATTGATATCTATTTATTGAATAGTGAAAAAGTCTTTTCTAAAATGACGTCTTGCATATGACTCATAGAAATAGTAGATAGACTAGCTAGAATCAAACTTTCACTGTTCTATCTACTATTGATATCTATTTATTGAATAGTGAAAAAGTCTTTTCTAAAATGACGTCTTGCATATGACTCATAGAAATAGTAGATAGACTAGCTAGAATCAAACTTTCACTGTTCTATCTACTATTGATATCTATTTATTGAATAGTGAAAAAGTCTTTTCTAAAATGACGTCTTGCATATGACTCATAGAAATAGTAGATAGACTAGCTAGAATCAAACTTTCACTGTTCTATCTACTATTGATATCTATTTATTGAATAGTGAAAAAGTCTTTTCTAAAATGACGTCTTGCATATGACTCATAGAAATAGTAGATAGACTAGCTAGAATCAAACTTTCACTGTTCTATCTACTATTGATATCTATTTATTGAATAGTGAAAAAGTCTTTTCTAAAATGACGTCTTGCATATGACTCATAGAAATAGTAGATAGACTAGCTAGAATCAAACTTTCACTGTTCTATCTACTATTGATATCTATTTATTGAATAGTGAAAAAGTCTTTTCTAAAATGACGTCTTGCATATGACTCATAGAAATAGTAGATAGACTAGCTTGAATCAAACTTTCACTGTTCTATCTACTATTGATATCTATTTATTGAATAGTGAAAAAGTCTTTTCTAAAATGACGTCTTGCATATGACTCATAGAAATAGTAGATAGACTAGCTAGAATCAAACTTTCACTGTTCTATCTACTATTGATATCTATTTATTGAATAGTGAAAAAGTCTTTTCTAAAATGACGTCTTGCATATGACTCATAGAAATAGTAGATAGACTAGCTAGAATCAAACTTTCACTGTTCTATCTACTATTGATATCTATTTATTGAATAGTGAAAAAGTCTTTTCTAAAATGACGTCTTGCATATGACTCATAGAAATAGTAGATAGACTAGCTAGAATCAAACTTTCACTGTTCTATCTACTATTGATATCTATTTATTGAATAGTGAAAAAGTCTTTTCTAAAATGACGTCTTGCATATGACTCATAGAAATAGTAGATAGACTAGCTAGAATCAAACTTTCACTGTTCTATCTACTATTGATATCTATTTATTGAATAGTGAAAAAGTCTTTTCTAAAATGACGTCTTGCATATGACTCATAGAAATAGTAGATAGACTAGCTAGAATCAAACTTTCACTGTTCTATCTACTATTGATATCTATTTATTGAATAGTGAAAAAGTCTTTTCTAAAATGACGTCTTGCATATGACTCATAGAAATAGTAGATAGACTAGCTAGAATCAAACTTTCACTGTTCTATCTACTATTGATATCTATTTATTGAATAGTGAAAAAAGTCTTTTCTAAAATGACGTCTTGCATATGACTCATAGAAATAGTAGATAGACTAGCTAGAATCAAACTTTCACTGTTCTATCTACTATTGATATCTATTTATTGAATAGTGAAAAAGTCTTTTCTAAAATGACGTCTTGCATATGACTCATAGAAATAGTAGATAGACTAGCTTGAATCAAACTTTCACTGTTCTATCTACTATTGATATCTATTTATTGAATAGTGAAAAAGTCTTTTCTAAAATGACGTCTTGCATATGACTCATAGAAATAGTAGATAGACTAGCTAGAATCAAACTTTCACTGTTCTATCTACTATTGATATCTATTTATTGAATAGTGAAAAAGTCTTTTCTAAAATGACGTCTTGCATATGACTCATAGAAATAGTAGATAGACTAGCTAGAATCAAACTTTCACTGTTCTATCTACTATTGATATCTATTTATTGAATAGTGAAAAAGTCTTTTCTAAAATGACGTCTTGCATATGACTCATAGAAATAGTAGATAGACTAGCTAGAATCAAACTTTCACTGTTCTATCTACTATTGATATCTATTTATTGAATAGTGAAAAAGTCTTTTCTAAAATGACGTCTTGCATATGACTCATAGAAAATAGTAGATAGACTAGCTAGAATCAAACTTTCACTGTTCTATCTACTATTGATATCTATTTATTGAATAGTGAAAAAGTCTTTTCTAAAATGACGTCTTGCATATGACTCATAGAAATAGTAGATAGACTAGCTAGAATCAAACTTTCACTGTTCTATCTACTATTGATATCTATTTATTGAATAGTGAAAAAGTCTTTTCTAAAATGACGTCTTGCATATGACTCATAGAAATAGTAGGTAGACTAGCTAGAATCAAACTTTCACTGTTCTATCTACTATTGATATCTATTTATTGAATAGTGAAAAAGTCTTTTCTAAAATGACGTCTTGCATATGACTCATAGAAATAGTAGATAGACTAGCTAGAATCAACTTTCACTGTTCAATCTACTATTGATATCTATTTATTGAATAGTGAAAAAGTCTTTTCTAAAATGACGTCTTGCATATGACTCATAGAAATAGTAGATAGACTAGCTTGAATCAAACTTTCACTGTTCTATCTACTATTGATATCTATTTATTGAATAGTGAAAAAGTCTTTTCTAAAATGACGTCTTGCATATGACTCATAGAAATAGTAGATAGACTAGCTAGAATCAAACTTTCACTGTTCTATCTACTATTGATATCTATTTATTGAATAGTGAAAAAGTCTTTTCTAAAATGACGTCTTGCATATGACTCATAGAAATAGTAGATAGACTAGCTAGAATCAAACTTTCACTGTTCTATCTACTATTGATATCTATTTATTGAATAGTGAAAAAGTCTTTTCTAAAATGACGTCTTGCATATGACTCATAGAAATAGTAGATAGACTAGCTAGAATCAAACTTTCACTGTTCTATCTACTATTGATATCTATTTATTGAATAGTGAAAAAGTCTTTTCTAAAATGACGTCTTGCATATGACTCATAGAAATAGTAGATAGACTAGCTAGAATCAAACTTTCACTGTTCTATCTACTATTGATATCTATTTATTGAATAGTGAAAAAGTCTTTTCTAAAATGACGTCTTGCATATGACTCATAGAAATAGTAGATAGACTAGCTAGAATCAAACTTTCACTGTTCTATCTACTATTGATATCTATTTATTGAATAGTGAAAAAGTCTTTTCTAAAATGACGTCTTGCATATGACTCATAGAAATAGTAGATAGACTAGCTAGAATCAAACTTTCACTGTTCTATCTACTATTGATATCTATTTATTGAATAGTGAAAAAGTCTTTTCTAAAATGACGTCTTGCATATGACTCATAGAAATAGTAGATAGACTAGCTAGAATCAAACTTTCACTGTTCTATCTACTATTGATATCTATTTATTGAATAGTGAAAAAGTCTTTTCTAAAATGACGTCTTGCATATGACTCATAGAAATAGTAGATAGACTAGCTAGAATCAAACTTTCACTGTTCTATCTACTATTGATATCTATTTATTGAATAGTGAAAAAGTCTTTTCTAAAATGACGTCTTGCATATGACTCATAGAAATAGTAGATAGACTAGCTAGAATCAAACTTTCACTGTTCTATCTACTATTGATATCTATTTATTGAATAGTGAAAAAGTCTTTTCTAAAATGACGTCTTGCATATGACTCATAGAAATAGTAGATAGACTAGCTAGAATCAAACTTTCACTGTTCTATCTACTATTGATATCTATTTATTGAATAGTGAAAAAGTCTTTTCTAAAATGACGTCTTGCATATGACTCATAGAAATAGTAGATAGACTAGCTAGAATCAAACTTTCACTGTTCTATCTACTATTGATATCTATTTATTGAATAGTGAAAAAGTCTTTTCTAAAATGACGTCTTGCATATGACTCATAGAAATAGTAGATAGACTAGCTAGAATCAAACTTTCACTGTTCTATCTACTATTGATATCTATTTATTGAATAGTGAAAAAGTCTTTTCTAAAATGACGTCTTGCATATGACTCATAGAAATAGTAGATAGACTAGCTAGAATCAAACTTTCACTGTTCTATCTACTATTGATATCTATTTATTGAATAGTGAAAAAGTCTTTTCTAAAATGACGTCTTGCATATGACTCATAGAAATAGTAGATAGACTAGCTAGAATCAAACTTTCACTGTTCTATCTACTATTGATATCTATTTATTGAATAGTGAAAAAGTCTTTTCTAAAATGACGTCTTGCATATGACTCATAGAAATAGTAGATAGACTAGCTAGAATCAAACTTTCACTGTTCTATCTACTATTGATATCTATTTATTGAATAGTGAAAAAGTCTTTTCTAAATGACGTCTTGCATATGACTCATAGAAATAGTAGATAGACTAGCTAGAATCAAACTTTCACTGTTCTATCTACTATTGATATCTATTTATTGAATAGTGAAAAAGTCTTTTCTAAAATGACGTCTTGCATATGACTCATAGAAATAGTAGATAGACTAGCTAGAATCAAACTTTCACTGTTCTATCTACTATTGATATCTATTTATTGAATAGTGAAAAAGTCTTTTCTAAAATGACGTCTTGCATATGACTCATAGAAATAGTAGATAGACTAGCTAGAATCAAACTTTCACTGTTCTATCTACTATTGATATCTATTTATTGAATAGTGAAAAAGTCTTTTCTAAAATGACGTCTTGCATATGACTCATAGAAATAGTAGATAGACTAGCTAGAATCAAACTTTCACTGTTCTATCTACTATTGATATCTATTTATTGAATAGTGAAAAAGTCTTTCTAAAATGACGTCTTGCATATGACTCATAGAAATAGTAGATAGACTAGCTAGAATCAAACTTTCACTGTTCTATCTACTATTGATATCTATTTATTGAATAGTGAAAAAGTCTTTTCTAAAATGACGTCTTGCATATGACTCATAGAAATAGTAGATAGACTAGCTAGAATCAAACTTTCACTGTTCTATCTACTATTGATATCTATTTATTGAATAGTGAAAAAGTCTTTTCTAAAATGACGTCTTGCATATGACTCATAGAAATAGTAGATAGACTAGCTAGAATCAAACTTTCACTGTTCTATCTACTATTGATATCTATTTATTGAATAGTGAAAAAGTCTTTTCTAAAATGACGTCTTGCATATGACTCATAGAAATAGTAGATAGACTAGCTAGAATCAAACTTTCACTGTTCTATCTACTATTGATATCTATTTATTGAATAGTGAAAAAGTCTTTTCTAAAATGACGTCTTGCATATGACTCATAGAAATAGTAGATAGACTAGCTAGAATCAAACTTTCACTGTTCTATCTACTATTGATATCTATTTATTGAATAGTGAAAAAGTCTTTTCTAAAATGACGTCTTGCATATGACTCATAGAAATAGTAGATAGACTAGCTAGAATCAAACTTTCACTGTTCTATCTACTATTGATATCTATTTATTGAATAGTGAAAAAGTCTTTTCTAAAATGACGTCTTGCATATGACTCATAGAAATAGTAGATAGACTAGCTAGAATCAAACTTTCACTGTTCTATCTACTATTGATATCTATTTATTGAATAGTGAAAAAGTCTTTTCTAAAATGACGTCTTGCATATGACTCATAGAAATAGTAGATAGACTAGCTAGAATCAAACTTTCACTGTTCTATCTACTATTGATATCTATTTATTGAATAGTGAAAAAGTCTTTTCTAAAATGACGTCTTGCATATGACTCATAGAAATAGTAGATAGACTAGCTAGAATCAAACTTTCACTGTTCTATCTACTATTGATATCTATTTATTGAATAGTGAAAAAGTCTTTTCTAAAATGACGTCTTGCATATGACTCATAGAAATAGTAGATAGACTAGCTAGAATCAAACTTTCACTGTTCTATCTACTATTGATATCTATTTATTGAATAGTGAAAAAGTCTTTTCTAAAATGACGTCTTGCATATGACTCATAGAAATAGTAGATAGACTAGCTAGAATCAAACTTTCACTGTTCTATCTACTATTGATATCTATTTATTGAATAGTGAAAAAGTCTTTTCTAAAATGACGTCTTGCATATGACTCATAGAAATAGTAGATAGACTAGCTAGAATCAAACTTTCACTGTTCTATCTACTATTGATATCTATTTATTGAATAGTGAAAAAGTCTTTTCTAAAATGATGTCTTGCATATGACTCATAGAAATAGTAGATAGACTAGCTAGAATCAAACTTTCACTGTTCTATCTACTATTGATATCTATTTATTGAATATTGAAAAAGTCTTTTCTAAAATGACGTCTTGCATATGACTCATAGAAATAGTAGATAGACTAGCTAGAATCAAACTTTCACTGTTCTATCTACTATTGATATCTATTTATTGAATAGTGATAGAAAAGTCTTGCATATGACTCATAGAAATAGTAGATAGACTAGCTAGAATCAAACTTTCACTGTTCTATCTACTATTGATATCTATTTATTGAATAGTGAAAAAGTCTTTTCTAAAATGACGTCTTGCATATGACTCATAGAAATAGTAGATAGACTAGCTAGAATCAAACTTTCACTGTTCTATCTACTATTGATATCTATTTATTGAATAGTGAAAAAGTCTTTTCTA
Organism: Artemia franciscana; assembly: GCF_032884065.1. Lineage (NCBI taxonomy): Eukaryota > Metazoa > Arthropoda > Branchiopoda > Anostraca > Artemiidae > Artemia > Artemia franciscana. The sequence continues at coordinate 14,221 of NW_027065512.1, read as the reverse complement.
AAATGACGTCTTGCATATGACTCATAGAAATAGTAGATAGACTAGCTAGAATCAAACTTTCACTGTTCTATCTACTATTGATATCTATTTATTGAATAGTGAAAAAGTCTTTTCTAAATGACGTCTTGCATATGACTCATAGAAATAGTAGATAGACTAGCTAGAATCAAACTTTCACTGTTCTATCTACTATTGATATCTATTTATTGAATAGTGAAAAAGTCTTTTCTAAAATGACGTCTTGCATATGACTCATAGAAATAGTAGATAGACTAGCTAGAATCAAACTTTCACTGTTCTATCTACTATTGATATCTATTTATTGAATAGTGAAAAAGTCTTTTCTAAAATGACGTCTTGCATATGACTCATAGAAATAGTAGATAGACTAGCTAGAATCAAACTTTCACTGTTCTATCTACTATTGATATCTATTTATTGAATAGTGAAAAAGTCTTTTCTAAAATGACGTCTTGCATATGACTCATAGAAATAGTAGATAGACTAGCTAGAATCAAACTTTCACTGTTCTATCTACTATTGATATCTATTTATTGAATAGTGAAAAAGTCTTTTCTAAAATGACGTCTTGCATATGACTCATAGAAATAGTAGATAGACTAGCTAGAATCAAACTTTCACTGTTCTATCTACTATTGATATCTATTTATTGAATAGTGAAAAAGTCTTTTCTAAAATGACGTCTTGCATATGACTCATAGAAATAGTAGATAGACTAGCTAGAATCAAACTTTCACTGTTCTATCTACTATTGATATCTATTTATTGAATAGTGAAAAAGTCTTTTCTAAAATGACGTCTTGCATATGACTCATAGAAATAGTAGATAGACTAGCTTGAATCAAACTTTCACTGTTCTATCTACTATTGATATCTATTTATTGAATAGTGAAAAAGTCTTTTCTAAAATGACGTCTTGCATATGACTCATAGAAATAGTAGATAGACTAGCTAGAATCAAACTTTCACTGTTCTATCTACTATTGATATCTATTTATTGAATAGTGAAAAAGTCTTTTCTAAAATGACGTCTTGCATATGACTCATAGAAATAGTAGATAGACTAGCTAGAATCAAACTTTCACTGTTCTATCTACTATTGATATCTATTTATTGAATAGTGAAAAAGTCTTTTCTAAAATGACGTCTTGCATATGACTCATAGAAATAGTAGATAGACTAGCTAGAATCAAACTTTCACTGTTCTATCTACTATTGATATCTATTTATTGAATAGTGAAAAAGTCTTTTCTAAAATGACGTCTTGCATATGACTCATAGAAATAGTAGATAGACTAGCTAGAATCAAACTTTCACTGTTCTATCTACTATTGATATCTATTTATTGAATAGTGAAAAAGTCTTTTCTAAAATGACGTCTTGCATATGACTCATAGAAATAGTAGATAGACTAGCTAGAATCAAACTTTCACTGTTCTATCTACTATTGATATCTATTTATTGAATAGTGAAAAAGTCTTTTCTAAAATGACATCTTGCATATGACTCATAGAAATAGTAGGTAGACTAGCTAGAATCAAACTTTCACTGTTCTATCTACTATTGATATCTATTTATTGAATAGTGAAAAAGTCTTTTCTAAAATGACGTCTTGCATATGACTCATAGAAATAGTAGATAGACTAGCTAGAATCAAACTTTCACTGTTCTATCTACTATTGATATCTATTTATTGAATAGTGAAAAAGTCTTTTCTAAAATGACGTCTTGCATATGACTCATAGAAATAGTAGATAGACTAGCTAGAATCAAACTTTCACTGTTCTATCTACTATTGATATCTATTTATATAATAGTGAAAAAGTCTTTTCTAAAATGACGTCTTGCATATGACTCATAGAAATAGTGGATAGACTAGCTAGAATCAAACTTTCACTGTTCTATCTACTATTGATATCTATTTATTGAATAGTGAAAAAGTCTTTTCTAAAATGACGTCTTGCATATGACTCATAGAAATAGTAGATAGACTAGCTAGAATCAAACTTTCACTGTTCTATCTACTATTGATATCTATTTATTGAATAGTGAAAAAGTCTTTTCTAAAATGACGTCTTGCATATGACTCAAAGAAATAGTAGATAGACTAGCTAGAATCAAACTTTCACTGTTCTATCTACTATTGATATCTATTTATTGAATAGTGAAAATGTCTTTTCTAAAATGACGTCTTGCATATGACTCATAGAAATAGTAGATAGACTAGCTAGAATCAAACTTTCACTGTTCTATCTACTATTGATATCTATTTATTGAATAGTGAAAAAGTCTTTTCTAAAATGACGTCTTGCATATGACTCATAGAAATAGTAGATAGACTAGCTAGAATCAAACTTTCACTGTTCTATCTACTATTGATATCTATTTATTGAATAGTGAAAAAGTCTTTTCTAAAATGACGTCTTGCATATGACTCATAGAAATAGTAGATAGACTAGCTAGAATCAAACTTTCACTGTTCTATCTACTATTGATATCTATTTATTGAATAGTGAAAAAGTCTTTTCTAAAATGACGTCTTGCATATGACTCATAGAAATAGTAGATAGACTAGCTAGAATCAAACTTTCACTGTTCTATCTACTATTGATATCTATTTATTGAATAGTGAAAAAGTCTTTTCTAAAATGACGTCTTGCATATGACTCATAGAAATAGTAGATAGACTAGCTAGAATCAAACTTTCACTGTTCTATCTACTATTGATATCTATTTATTGAATAGTGAAAAAGTCTTTTCTAAAATGACGTCTTGCATATGACTCATAGAAATAGTAGATAGACTAGCTAGAATCAAACTTTCACTGTTCTATCTACTATTGATATCTATTTATTGAATAGTGAAAAAGTCTTTTCTAAAATGACGTCTTGCATATGACTCATAGAAATAGTAGATAGACTAGCTAGAATCAAACTTTCACTGTTCTATCTACTATTGATATCTATTTATTGAATAGTGAAAAAGTCTTTTCTAAAATGACGTCTTGCATATGACTCATAGAAATAGTAGATAGACTAGCTAGAATCAAACTTTCACTGTTTTATCTACTATTGATATCTATTTATTGAATAGTGAAAAAGTCTTTTCTAAAATGACGTCTTGCATATGACTCATAGAAATAGTAGATAGACTAGCTAGAATCAAACTTTCACTGTTCTATCTACTATTGATATCTATTTATTGAATAGTGAAAAAGTCTTTTCTAAAATGACGTCTTGCATATGACTCATAGAAATAGTAGATAGACTAGCTAGAATCAAACTTTCACTGTTCTATCTACTATTGATATCTATTTATTGAATAGTGAAAAAGTCTTTTCTAAAATGACGTCTTGCATATGACTCATAGAAATAGTAGATAGACTAGCTAGAATCAAACTTTCACTGTTCTATCTACTATTGATATCTATTTATTGAATAGTGAAAAAGTCTTTTCTAAAATGACGTCTTGCATATGACTCATAGAAATAGTAGATAGACTAGCTTGAATCAAACTTTCACTGTTCTATCTACTATTGATATCTATTTATTGAATAGTGAAAAAGTCTTTTCTAAAATGACGTCTTGCATATGACTCATAGAAATAGTAGATAGACTAGCTAGAATCAAACTTTCACTGTTCTATCTACTATTGATATCTATTTATTGAATAGTGAAAAAGTCTTTTCTAAAATGACGTCTTGCATATGACTCATAGAAATAGTAGATAGACTAGCTAGAATCAAACTTTCACTGTTCTATCTACTATTGATATCTATCTATCTACTATTGATATCTATTTATTGAATAGTGAAAAAGTCTTTTCTAAAATGACGTCTTGCATATGACTCATAGAAATAGTAGATAGACTAGCTAGAATCAAACTTTCACTGTTCTATCTACTATTGATATCTATTTATTGAATAGTGAAAAAGTCTTTTCTAAAATGACGTCTTGCATATGACTCATAGAAATAGTAGATAGACTAGCTAGAATCAAACTTTCACTGTTCTATCTACTATTGATATCTATTTATAGAATAGTGAAAAAGTCTTTTCTAAAATGACGTCTTGCATATGACTCATAGAAATAGTGGATAGACTAGCTAGAATCAAACTTTCACTGTTCTATCTACTATTGATATCTATTTATTGAATAGTGAAAAAGTCTTTTCTAAAATGACGTCTTGCATATGACTCATAGAAATAGTAGATAGACTAGCTAGAATCAAACTTTCACTGTTCTATCTACTATTGATATCTATTTATTGAATAGTGAAAAAGTCTTTTCTAAAATGACGTCTTGCATATGACTCATAGAAATAGTAGATAGACTAGCTAGAATCAAACTTTCACTGTTCTATCTACTATTGATATCTATTTATTGAATAGTGAAAAAGTCTTTTCTAAAATGACGTCTTGCATATGACTCATAGAAATAGTAGATAGACTAGCTAGAATCAAACTTTCACTGTTCTATCTACTATTGATATCTATTTATTGAATAGTGAAAAAGTCTTTTCTAAAATGACGTCTTGCATATGACTCATAGAAATAGTAGATAGACTAGCTAGAATCAAACTTTCACTGTTCTATCTACTATTGATATCTATTTATTGAATAGTGAAAAAGTCTTTTCTAAAATGACGTCTTGCATATGACTCATAGAAATAGTAGATAGACTAGCTAGAATCAAACTTTCACTGTTCTATCTACTATTGATATCTATTTATTGAATAGTGAAAAAGTCTTTTCTAAAATGACGTCTTGCATATGACTCATAGAAATAGTAGATAGACTAGCTAGAATCAAACTTTCACTGTTCTATCTACTATTGATATCTATTTATTGAATAGTGTAAAAGTCTTTTCTAAAATGACGTCTTGCATATGACTCATAGAAATAGTAGATAGACTAGCTAGAATCAAACTTTCACTGTTCTATCTACTATTGATATCTATTTATTGAATAGTGAAAAAGTCTTTTCTAAAATGACGTCTTGCATATGACTCATAGAAATAGTAGATAGACTAGCTAGAATCAAACTTTCACTGTTCTATCTACTATTGATATCTATTTATTGAATAGTGAAAAAGTCTTTTCTAAAATGACGTCTTGCATATGACTCATAGAAATAGTAGATAGACTAGCTAGAATCAAACTTTCACTGTTCTATCTACTATTGATATCTATTTATATAATAGTGAAAAAGTCTTTTCTAAAATGACGTCTTGCATATGACTCATAGAAATAGTAGATAGACTAGCTAGAATCAAACTTTCACTGTTCTATCTACTATTGATATCTATTTATTGAATAGTGAAAAAGTCTTTTCTAAAATGACGTCTTGCATATGACTCATAGAAATAGTAGATAGACTAGCTAGAATCAAACTTTCACTGTTCTATCTACTATTGATATCTATTTATTGAATAGTGAAAAAGTCTTTTCTAAAATGACGTCTTGCATATGACTCATAGAAATAGTAGATAGACTAGCTAGAATCAAACTTTCACTGTTCTATCTACTATTGATATCTATTTATTGAATAGTGAAAAAGTCTTTTCTAAAATGACGTCTTGCATATGACTCATAGAAATAGTAGATAGACTAGCTAGAATCAAACTTTCACTGTTCTATCTACTATTGATATCTATTTATTGAATAGTGAAAAAGTCTTTTCTAAAATGACGTCTTGCATATGACTCATAGAAATAGTAGATAGACTAGCTAGAATCAAACTTTCACTGTTCTATCTACTATTGATATCTATTTATTGAATAGTGAAAAAGTCTTTTCTAAAATGACGTCTTGCATATGACTCATAGAAATAGTAGATAGACTAGCTAGAATCAAACTTTCACTGTTCTATCTACTATTGATATCTATTTATTGAATAGTGAAAAAGTCTTTTCTAAAATGACGTCTTGCATATGACTCATAGAAATAGTAGATAGACTAGCTAGAATCAAACTTTCACTGTTCTATCTACTATTGATATCTATTTATTGAATAGTGAAAAAGTCTTTTCTAAAATGACGTCTTGCATATGACTCATAGAAATAGTAGATAGACTAGCTAGAATCAAACTTTCACTGTTCTATCTACTATTGATATCTATTTATTGAATAGTGAAAAAGTCTTTTCTAAAATGACGTCTTGCATATGACTCATAGAAATAGTAGATAGACTAGCTAGAATCAAACTTTCACTGTTCTATCTACTATTGATATCTATTTATTGAATAGTGAAAAAGTCTTTTCTAAAATGACGTCTTGCATATGACTCATAGAAATAGTAGATAGACTAGCTAGAATCAAACTTTCACTGTTCTATCTACTATTGATATCTATTTATTGAATAGTGAAAAAGTCTTCTCTAAAATGACGTCTTGCATATGACTCATAGAAATAGTAGATAGACTAGCTAGAATCAAACTTTCACTGTTTTATCTACTATTGATATCTATTTATTGAATAGTGAAAAAGTCTTTTCTAAAATGACGTCTTGCATATGACTCATAGAAATAGTAGATAGACTAGCTAGAATCAAACTTTCACTGTTCTATCTACTATTGATATCTATTTATTGAATAGTGAAAAAGTCTTTTCTAAAATGACGTCTTGCATATGACTCATAGAAATAGTAGATAGACTAGCTAGAATCAAACTTTCACTGTTCTATCTACTATTGATATCTATTTATTGAATAGTGAAAAAGTCTTTTCTAAAATGACGTCTTGCATATGACTCATAGAAATAGTAGATAGACTAGCTAGAATCAAACTTTCACTGTTCTATCTACTATTGATATCTATTTATTGAATAGTGAAAAAGTCTTTTCTAAAATGACGTCTTGCATATGACTCATAGAAATAGTAGATAGACTAGCTAGAATCAAACTTTCACTGTTCTATCTACTATTGATATCTATTTATTGAATAGTGAAAAAGTCTTTTCTAAAATGACGTCTTGCATATGACTCATAGAAATAGTAGATAGACTAGCTAGAATCAAACTTTCACTGTTCTATCTACTATTGATATCTATTTATTGAATAGTGAAAAAGTCTTTTCTAAAATGACGTCTTGCATATGACTCATAGAAATAGTAGATAGACTAGCTAGAATCAAACTTTCACTGTTCTATCTACTATTGATATCTATTTATTGAATAGTGAAAAAGTCTTTTCTAAAATGACGTCTTGCATATGACTCATAGAAATAGTAGATAGACTAGCTAGAATCAAACTTTCACTGTTCTACCTACTATTGATATCTATTTATTGAATAGTGAAAAACTCTTTTCTAAAATGACGTCTTGAATATGACTCATAGAAATAGTAGATAGACTAGCTAGAATCAAACTTTCACTGTTCTATCTACTATTGATATCTATTTATTGAATAGTGAAAAAGTCTTTTCTAAAATGACGTCTTGCATATGACTCATAGAAATAGTAGATAGACTAGCTAGAATCAAACTTTCACTGTTCTATCTACTATTGATATCTATTTATTGAATAGTGAAAAAGTCTTTTCTAAAATGACGTCTTGCATATGACTCATAGAAATAGTAGATAGACTAGCTAGAATCAAACTTTCACTGTTCTATCTACTATTGATATCTATTTATTGAATAGTGAAAAAGTCTTTTCTAAAATGACGTCTTGCATATGACTCATAGAAATAGTAGATAGACTAGCTAGAATCAAACTTTCACTGTTCTATCTACTATTGATATCTATTTATTGAATAGTGAAAAAGTCTTTTCTAAAATGACGTCTTGCATATGACTCATAGAAATAGTAGATAGACTAGCTAGAATCAAACTTTCACTGTTCTATCTACTATTGATATCTATTTATTGAATAGTGAAAAAGTCTTTTCTAAAATGACGTCTTGCATATGACTCATAGAAATAGTAGATAGACTAGCTAGAATCAAACTTTCACTGTTCTATCTACTATTGATATCTATTTATTGAATAGTGAAAAAGTCTTTTCTAAAATGACGTCTTGCATATGACTCATAGAAATAGTAGATAGACTAGCTAGAATCAGACTTTCACTGTTCTATCTACTATTGATATCTATTTATTGAATAGTGAAAAAGTCTTTTCTAAAATGACGTCTTGAATATGACTCATAGAAATAGTAGATAGACTAGCTAGAATCAAACTTTCACTGTTCTATCTACTATTGATATCTATTTATTGAATAGTGAAAAAGTCTTTTCTAAAATGACGTCTTGCATATGACTCATAGAAATAGTAGATAGACTAGCTAGAATCAAACTTTCACTGTTCTATCTACTATTGATATTTATTTATTGAATAGTGAAAAAGTCTTTTCTAAAATGACGTCTTGCATATGACTCATAGAAATAGTAGATAGACTAGCTAGAATCAAACTTTCACTGTTCTATCTACTATTGATATCTATTTATTGAATAGTGAAAAAGTCTTTTCTAAAATGACGTCTTGCATATGACTCATAGAAATAGTAGATAGACTAGCTAGAATCAAACTTTCACTGTTCTATCTACTATTGATATCTATTTATTGAATAGTGAAAAAGTCTTTTCTAAAATGACGTCTTGCATATGACTCATAGAAATAGTAGATAGACTAGCTAGAATCAAACTTTCACTGTTCTATCTACTATTGATATCTATTTATTGAATAGTGAAAAAGTCTTTTCTAAAATGACGTCTTGCATATGACTCATAGAAATAGTAGATAGACTAGCTAGAATCAAACTTTCACTGTTCTATCTACTATTGATATCTATTTATTGAATAGTGAAAAAGTCTTTTCTAAAATGACGCCTTGCATATGACTCATAGAAATAGAAGATAGACTAGCTAGAATCAAACTTTCACTGTTCTATCTACTATTGATATCTATTTATTGAATAGTGAAAAAGTCTTTTCTAAAATGACGTCTTGCATATGACTCATAGAAATAGTAGATAGACTAGCTAGAATCAAACTTTCACTGTTCTATCTACTATTGATATCTATTTAATGAATAGTGAAAAAGTCTTTTCTAAAATGACGTCTTCCATATGACTCATAGAAATAGTAGATAGACTAGCTAGAATCAAACTTTCACTGTTCTATCTACTATTGATATCTATTTATTGAATAGTGAAAAAGTCTTTTCTAAAATGACGTCTTGCATATGACTCATAGAAATAGTAGATAGACTAGCTAGAATCAAACTTTCACTGTTCTATCTACTATTGATATCTATTTATTGAATAGTGAAAAAGTCTTTTCTAAAATGACGTCTTGCATATGACTCATAGAAATAGTAGATAGACTAGCTAGAATCAAACTTTCACTGTTCTATCTACTATTGATATCTATTTATTGAATAGTGAAAAAGTCTTTTCTAAAATGACGTCTTGCATATGACTCATAGAAATAGTAGATAGACTAGCTAGAATCAAACTTTCACTGTTCTATCTACTATTGATATCTATTTATTGAATAGTGAAAAAGTCTTTTCTAAAATGACGTCTTGCATATGACTCATAGAAATAGTAGATAGAATAGCTAGAATCAAACTTTCACTGTTCTATCTACTATTGATATCTATTTATTGAATAGTGAAAAAGTCTTTTCTAAAATGACGTCTTGCATATGACTCATAGAAATAGTAGATAGACTAGCTAGAATCAAACTTTCACTGTTCTATCTACTATTGATATCTATTTATTGAATAGTGAAAAAGTCTTTTCTAAAATGACGTCTTGCATATGACTCATAGAAATAGTAGATAGACTAGCTAGAATCAAACTTTCACTGTTCTATCTACTATTGATATCTATTTATTGAATAGTGAAAAAGTCTTTTCTAAAATGACGTCTTGCATATGACTCATAGAAATAGTAGATAGACTAGCTAGAATCAAACTTTCACTGTTCTACCTAGTATTGATATCTATTTATTGAATAGTGAAAAAGTCTTTTCTAAAATGACGTCTTGAATATGACTCATAGAAATAGTAGATAGACTAGCTAGAATCAAACTTTCACTGTTCTATCTACTATTGATATCTATTTATTGAATAGTGAAAAAGTCTTTTCTAAAATGACGTCTTGCATATGACTCATAGAAATAGTAGATAGACTAGCTAGAATCAAACTTTCACTGTTCTATCTACTATTGATATCTATTTATTGAATAGTGAAAAAGTCTTTTCTAAAATGACGTCTTGCATATGACTCATAGAAATAGTAGATAGACTAGCTAGAATCAAACTTTCACTGTTCTATCTACTATTGATATCTATTTATTGAATAGTGAAAAGTCTTTTCTAAAATGACGTCTTGCATATGACTCATAGAAATAGTAGATAGACTAGCTAGAATCAAACTTTCACTGTTCTATCTACTATTGATATCTATTTATTGAATAGTGAAAAAGTCTTTTCTAAAATGACGTCTTGCATATGACTCATAGAAATAGTAGATAGACTAGCTAGAATCAAACTTTCACTGTTCTATCTACTATTGATATCTATTTATTGAATAGTGAAAAAGTCTTTTCTAAAATGACGTCTTGCATATGACTCATAGAAATAGTAGATAGACTAGCTAGAATCAAACTTTCACTGTTCTATCTACTATTGATATCTATTTATTGAATAGTGAAAAAGTCTTTTCTAAAATGACGTCTTGCATATGACTCATAGAAATAGTAGATAGACTAGCTAGAATCAAACTTTCACTGTTCTATCTACTATTGATATCTATTTATTGAATAGTGAAAAAGTCTTTTCTAAAATGACGTCTTGAATATGACTCATAGAAATAGTAGATAGACTAGCTAGAATCAAACTTTCACTGTTCTATCTACTATTGATATCTATTTATTGAATAGTGAAAAAGTCTTTTCTAAAATGACGTCTTGCATATGACTCATAGAAATAGTAGATAGACTAGCTAGAATCAAACTTTCACTGTTCTATCTACTATTGATATTTATTTATTGAATAGTGAAAAAAGTCTTTTCTAAAATGACGTCTTGCATATGACTCATAGAAATAGTAGATAGACTAGCTAGAATCAAACTTTCACTGTTCTATCTACTATTGATATCTATTTATTGAATAGTGAAAAAGTCTTTTCTAAAATGACGTCTTGCATATGACTCATAGAAATAGTAGATAGACTAGCTAGAATCAAACTTTCACTGTTCTATCTACTATTGATATCTATTTATTGAATAGTGAAAAAGTCTTTTCTAAAATGACGTCTTGCATATGACTCATAGAAATAGTAGATAGACTAGCTAGAATCAAACTTTCACTGTTCTATCTACTATTGATATCTATTTATTGAATAGTGAAAAAGTCTTTTCTAAAATGACGTCTTGCATATGACTCATAGAAATAGTAGATAGACTAGCTAGAATCAAACTTTCACTGTTCTATCTACTATTGATATCTATTTATTGAATAGTGAAAAAGTCTTTTCTTAAATGACGCCTTGCATATGACTCATAGAAATAGTAGATAGACTAGCTAGAATCAAACTTTCACTGTTCTATCTACTATTGATATCTATTTATTGAATAGTGAAAAAGTCTTTTCTAAAATGACGTCTTGCATATGACTCATAGAAATAGTAGATAGACTAGCTAGAATCAAACTTTCACTGTTCTATCTACTATTGATATCTATTTAATGAATAGTGAAAAAGTCTTTTCTAAAATGACGTCTTCCATATGACTCATAGAAATAGTAGATAGACTAGCTAGAATCAAACTTTCACTGTTCTATCTACTATTGATATCTATTTATTGAATAGTGAAAAAGTCTTTTCTAAAATGACGTCTTGCATATGACTCATAGAAATAGTAGATAGACTAGCTAGAATCAAACTTTCACTGTTCTATCTACTATTGATATCTACTTATTGAATAGTGAAAAAGTCTTTTCTAAAATGACGTCTTGCATATGACTCATAGAAATAGTAGATAGACTAGCTAGAATCAAACTTTCACTGTTCTATCTACTATTGATATATATTTATTGAATAGTGAAAAAGTCTTTTCTAAAATGACGTCTTGCATATGACTCATAGAAATAGTAGATAGACTAGCTAGAATCAAACTTTCACTGTTCTATCTACTATTGATATCTATTTATTGAATAGTGAAAAAGTCTTTTCTAAAATGACGTCTTGCATATGACTCATAGAAATAGTAGATAGACTAGCTAGAATCAAACTTTCACTGTTCTATCTACTATTGATATCTATTTATTGAATAGTGAAAAAGTCTTTTCTAAAATGACGTCTTGCATATGACTCATAGAAATAGTAGATAGACTAGCTAGAATCAAACTTTCACTGTTCTATCTACTATTGATATCTATTTATTGAATAGTGAAAAAGTCTTTTCTAAAATGACGTCTTGCATATGACTCATAGAAATAGTAGATAGACTAGCTAGAATCAAACTTTCACTGTTCTATCTACTATTGATATCTATTTATTGAATAGTGAAAAAGTCTTTTCTAAAATGACGTCTTGCATATGACTCATAGAAATAGTAGATAGACTAGCTAGAATCAAACTTTCACTGTTCTATCTACTCTTGATATCTATTTATTGAATAGTGAAAAAGTCTTTTCTAAAATGACGTCTTGCATATGACTCATAGAAATAGTAGATAGACTAGCTAGAATCAAACTTTCACTGTTCTATCTACTATTGATATCTATTTATTGAATAGTGAAAAAGTCTTTTCTAAAATGACGTCTTGCATATGACTCATAGAAATAGTAGATAGACTAGCTAGAATCAAACTTTCACTGTTCTATCTACTATTGATATCTATTTATTGAATAGTGAAAAAGTCTTTTCTAAAATGAAGTCTTGCATATGACTCATAGAAATAGTAGATAGACTAGCTAGAATCAAACTTTCACTGTTCAATCTACTATTGATATCTATTTATTGAATAGTGAAAAAGTCTTTTCTAAAATGACGTCTTGCATATGACTCATAGAAATAGTAGATAGACTAGCTAGAATCAAACTTTCACTGTTCTATCTACTATTGATATCTATTTATTGAATAGTGAAAAAGTCTTTTCTAAAATGACGTCTTGCATATGACTCATAGAAATAGTAGATAGACTAGCTAGAATCAAACTTTCACTGTTCTATCTACTATTGATATCTATTTATTGAATAGTGAAAAAGTCTTTTCTAAAATGACGTCTTGCATATGACTCATAGAAATAGTAGATAGACTAGCTAGAATCAAACTTTCACTGTTCTATCTACTATTGATATCTATTTATTGAATAGTGAAAAAGTCTTTTCTAAAATGACGTCTTGCATATGACTCATAGAAATAGTAGATAGACTAGCTAGAATCAAACTTTCACTGTTCTATCTACTATTGATATCTATTTATTGAATAGTGAAAAAGTCTTTTCTAAAATGACGTCTTGCATATGACTCATAGAAATAGTAGATAGACTAGCTAGAATCAAACTTTCACTGTTCTATCTACTCTTGATATCTATTTATTGAATAGTGAAAAAGTCTTTTCTAAAATGACGTCTTGCATATGACTCATAGAAATAGTAGATAGACTAGCTAGAATCAAACTTTCACTGTTCTATCTACTATTGATATCTATTTATTGAATAGTGAAAAAGTCTTTTCTAAAATGACGTCTTGCATATGACTCATAGAAATAGTAGATAGACTAGCTAGAATCAAACTTTCACTGTTCTATCTACTATTGATATCTATTTATTGAATAGTGAAAAAGTCTTTTCTAAAATGAAGTCTTGCATATGACTCATAGAAATAGTAGATAGACTAGCTAGAATCAAACTTTCACTGTTCAATCTACTATTGATATCTATTTATTGAATAGTGAAAAAGTCTTTTCTAAAATGACGTCTTGCATATGACTCATAGAAATAGTAGATAGACTAGCTAGAATCAAACTTTCACTGTTCTATCCACTATTGATATCTATTTATTGAATAGTGAAAAAGTCTTTTCTAAAATGACGTCTTGCATATGACTCATAGAAATAGTAGATAGACTAGCTAGAATCAAACTTTCACTGTTCTATCTACTATTGATATCTATTTATTGAATAGTGAAAAAGTCTTTTCTAAATGACGTCTTGCATATGACTCATAGAAATAGTAGATAGACTAGCTAGA
>NW_027065511.1:0-21709 GCF_032884065.1 Artemia franciscana | reverse complement strand
CCATTTGCAATCATAAAATAGTCTAATATTTTCATTTTTTCAACATACGTAGCTATTACCCTCGAAAACTAAAACTTTTGAAATAGGAAAAGAGCCTTTAATCACATTCTTTACCATTTGCAAAAAACGTATATCTGGCCAATTTACGAGGAAACCAGAGGTGTTCTTAAACTTTTTTTCGAATATATTATTCGTGACGCTGTCACCTACACAGAACATGGAAAGAGAAAGACAGTAACTGCAATGGATGTAGTCTACGCTCTGTAGCGTCAAGGTCGTACATTGTATGGCCTGGGTGGTTAATGGTCCCCCTGAACTGTCCCCCTACCAAAAGGCCTTTTTAAAGGCCACCAAATCTTTTAGACACTTTCTAGCTGTAAAGTCTGCCAAGCCCACAGCGCCGGAGCAACATTAAAACTTAAAACAAACAAAAATTACTCCTAATATGAAAAGGGCTTTTCCTCCTCAACGCCAGGCTCTTTACGCTAATGTTTCTTACTGTTTTAAAAATAGAGTTAAGAGAAAGAGTCAAACTTTAGCGAAAAGAGCGAGGCGCTGAGGAGGAAAAGCCCCATTCATATACGAAGTAATTTCTGTTTGTTTTAAGTTTTAATGTTGCTTAATAATAAGTTTGAGTTTTTATTTAATCTCGTACAAGAAAAAAGTGGATGCCATGGATATTCTGTGGTAGCCACAATACTTGGCTGGATAGAGAATTTAATGTGGCGAAACCCTATAGGAAAGTGTATTCTCCTGATGGATCCTTGTTTTTGGTTGTTGCCTCTGAATTATTTGTCTTTATTGTTTCTATTGTTTGGTAAATGACGACTTATACTTATTGACGACATGACTGCCTGTCCATGGATTATTCTTTATGGTTGATTGTGTATGGCTATGCTGTTTGACCTATGTGATTTTATGGATGAGTAGGGTTAAGGCCGCATTCAAGTGCTGGTCTATTTTAGTCACTAATTTAGGAAAACAGTTTTGTTTTCTCCTTCTGTCTCTTCCATGTTTTTTTTTTTGTGCTGTTGCATTGGTGATTTCTCTTTTCATGATATATATATATATATATATATATATATATATATATATATATATATATATATATATATATATATATATATATATATATATATATATATATATATATATATACTTGTTTCTAACTACCTAGTACTTGCGAATATACAACATTCTTTGCTGTCCCATTGTCTGTGCATATAAAAAGATTGTCAGGTTTACCGACTCTTGAACATGCAACATATAATTGTCCGAGGGAAAACAATCCATATTCAGATCTATACCGCATTTTTCTAATGATTGCCCCTGATCTTTTTTGATGGTGATTGCTAATCAAAAATTCCCTGTGTCGTAGTCGTAATTTATATATCCCTCCTGTGCCCTTCCGGCGTCCCTATTATAATTGTGTCCCTGTGCACCAGTCGTCCTTTATATTCCCTGTGTCTCGGTCGTCATTTGTGTCCCGGTGTCCCAGTCTATAACGTCATAAAGTCTTCAACGACTCTGGTGGTGCAGCCAGTTGTGGAAGTTTAACCTTTCCTGAGGCGCAAGCCATTACCATTGTTTCTCCATTAAATTTCAAGGCCATGCAATAGGGACTAATTTTAGACGTACTCCCGATTCCAACACATCTACTCAAGCTTTAATCATCAACTGGGCTGTACCTGAATGCTAGGCGATAGTTTTGACGTTGCTCCCTGTATCCCGCTGTCCCGTTCGTTATTTTTGTCCCGGTCGTCATTTGTGTTCCGGTCTCCCGGTCTATAATTTCTCTTTGAGTGTCCCGGTCGTCATTTATATTCCCTGTGTCCCGGTCGTCATTTGTGTCCCGGTGCTTTGTTGATTGTGATTGCTAATAGAACATTCCCTGTGTCCCCGTCTTCATTTATACATCCTCCTCTCCCCCCCCCCGGTGTCCCCATTGTAGTTGTTTTCCTGTGTCCCGGTCGTCATTTGTGTCCCGGTGTCCCAGTCTGTAATTTCTCTTTGAGTGTCGCGGTCGTCATTTATATTCTCTGTGTCCCAGTTTCCCGGTCGTCATTTTTGTCCCGGTCGTCATTTTTGTCCCGGTCGTCATTTGTGTTCCATTATCCCGGTCTTTAATTTCTCTTTGAGTGTCCTGGTCGTCATTTATATTCCCTGTGTCCCGGTTGTCATTTGTTTCCCGGTGCTTTGTTGATGGTGATTGCTAATCGAACATTCCTTGTCTCCTGGTCGCTTTCTCATTGAGTGTCCCTTTCGTCATTTTTATTCCCTATGTCCCGGTGTCCCGGTCGTCATTTGTGTCCCGATGTCGAAGTCTGTAATTTCGTCAGTCGTCAAGACATGACGTAAGTCAACACACAAACATGACGTTAATCGACAGACACACATACAACTTATTTTTATATATATGTACTAGCTGTTGGAATTTGCTGTCTACCAGCAAATTTTAGTACTTTTATATATTTACTAGCAAATCTTACTAGCAAATTTTCTACTAGCAAATTTTATATATCTACAAACAAATTTTCAATTCGTATTCAGATTTATACCTCATTATTTTAATGATGTGTCCCTTTATCCCGGTCGTTATTTATATTCCCTGTGTCCCGGTCGTCATTTGTGTCCCGGTGTCCCAGTTTGTAATTTCTCTTTGAGTGTCTCGGTCGTCATTTATATTCCCTGTGTCCCAGCGTCCCGGTCGTCATTTGTGTCCCGGTGTCCCGGTCTGTAATTTCTCTTCGAACAATCCCTGTGTCCCGGTCGTCATTTATATATCTTCCCTGTACCCCCGTCGTCCCCTTTGTAGTTGTGTCACTGTGTCCCGGTCGTCATTTATATTCCCTGTGTCCCGGTGTCCCAGTCTGTAATTTCTCTTTGAGGTTCCCGGTCGTCATTTATATTCCCTGTATCCCGGTGTCCCGGTCGTCATTTGTGTCCCGGTCTGTAATTTCATCAGTTGACAAACATGACGTCAGTCGACAAACAATTTCATGACGCCTACAGCTCAATCCTTACAATGACGTCAGTCGACAAAACTGACGTCACTCGACAGACACACAGACAACTGATTCTTATATATATAGATATATAGCTGTTGGGGGGCTCGGGGGGCTTCGCGCCCCCCCAGCCCCCCGCGCGCGTAAGTCGTTACACGCCATATTAGTTACCTGCCATTGTAGTTGTGTCCCTGTGTCCCACCTGTGAAATGAGATAGATATAAATATATATATTTTTTTAACTACATAAAACTTGCTGGGCTGCAAGTTTTGCAGTTTTGCCGCGCTCGGGTGCGCGAAGCCCCCCCGAGCCCCCCCAACAGATATATATCTATATATATAAAAATAAGTTGTCTGTGTGTCTGTCGAGTGACGTCAGGTGTGTCGACTGACGTCATTGTAAGGATTGAGCTGTATGCGTCATGAAATTGTTTGTCGACTGACGTCATGTTTGTCAACTGATGAAATTACAGACCGGGACACAAATGACGACCGAGACACCGGGATACAGGGAATATAAATGACGACCGGGAACCTCAAAGAGAAATTACAGACTGGGACACCAGGACACAGGGAATATAAATGACGACCGGGACACAGTGACACAACTACAAAGGGGACGACGGGGGTACAGGGAAGATATATAAATGACGACCGGGACACACTGATTGTTCGAAGAGAAATTACAGACCGGGACACCGGGACACAAATAACGACCGGGACGCTGGGACTATTTTATGATTGCACATGGTAAAGAATCTGATTAAAGGCTCTTTTCCTATTTCACAAGTTTTAGTTTTCGGGGGTAATAGCTACGTCCGTGGAAAAAATGAAGATATTAGACTATTTTATGATTGCACATGGTAAAGAATTTGATTAAAGGCTCTTTTCCTATGTCAAAAGTTTTAGTTTTCGAGGGTAATAGCTATGTCTGTGGAAAAAATGAAGATCATCTTTTCCACAGACATAGCTATTACCCTCGAAAACTAAAACTTTGGACATAGGAAAAGAGCCTTTAATCACATTTTTTACCATGTGCAATCATAAAATATTCTAATATCTTAATTTTTTCACAGACGTAGCTATTACCCCCGAAAACTAAAACTTTTGAAATAGGAAAAGAGCCTTTAATCACATTCTTTACCATTTGCAATCATAAAATAGTCTAATATCTTCATTTTTTCCACAGACAAAGCTATTACCCTCGAAAACTAAAACTTTTGACATAGGAAAAGAGCCTTTAATCACATTCTTTACCATTTGCAATCATAAAATAGTCTAATATCTTCATTTTTTCAACATACTTAGCTATTACCCTCGAAAACTAAAACTTTTGACATAGGAAAAGAGCCTTTAATAACATTCTTTACCATGTGCATTCATAAAATAGTCTAATATCTTCATTTTTTCCACGGACTTAGCTATTACCCCCGAAAACTAAAACTTTTTAAATAGGAAAAGAGCCTTTAATCACATTCTTTACCATGTGCAATCATATAATAGTCTAATATCTTCATTTTTTCCACGGATGTAGCTATTACCCCCGAAAACTAAAACTTTTGAAATAGGAAAAGAGCCCTTAATCAAATTCTTTACCATGTGCAATCATAAAATAGTCTAATATCTTCATTTTTTCCACAGTCATAGCTATTACCCTCGAAAACTAAAACTTTTGAAATAGGAAAAGAGCCTTTAATTACATTCTTTACCATTTGCAATCATAAAATAGTCTAATATCGTCATCTTTTTCACAGACATAGCTATTACCCTCGAAAACTAAAACTTTTGACATAGGAAAAGAGCCTTTAATCACATTCTTTACCATGTGCAATCATAAAATAGTCTAATATCTTAATTTTTTCCACAGACGTAGCTATCACCCCCGAAAACTAAAACTTTTGAAATAGGAAAAGAGCCTTTAATCACATTCTTTACCATGTCCAATAATAAAATAGTCTAATATCTTCATTTTTCCCACGGACGTAGCTATTACCCCCGAAAACTGAAACTTTTGAAATAGGAAAAGAGCCTTTAATCAGATTCTTTACCATATGCAATCATAAAATAGTCTAATATCTACATTTTTTCAACATACGTAGCTATTACCCCCGAAAACTAAAACTTTTTAAATAGGAAAAGAGCCTTTAATCACATTCTTTACCATGTCCAATCATGAAATAGTCTAATATCTTCATTTTTTCCACAGACATAGCTCTTACCCCAGAAAACTAAAACTTTTGAAATAGGAAAAGAGCCTTTAATCACATTCTTTACCATGTGCAATAATAAAATAGTCTAATATCTTCATTTTTTCCGCAGACGTAGCTATTACCCCCGAAAACTAAAACTTTTGAAATAGGAAAAGAGCCTTTAATCACATTCTTTACCATGCGCAATCATAAAATAGTCTAATATCTTCATTTCTTCCACAAATGTAGCTATTATCCCCAAAAACTAAAACTTTTTAAATAGGAAAAGAGCCTTTTATCACATTCTTTACCATGTGCAATCATAAAATAGTCTAATATCTTCATTTTTTCCGCAGACGTAGCTATTACCCCCGAAAACTAAAACTTTTGAAATAGGAAAAGACCCTTTAATCACATTCTTTACCATGCGCAATCATAAAATAGTCTAATATCTTCATTTCTTCCACAAACGTAGCTATTATCCCCCAAAAATAAAACTTTTGAAATAGTAAAAGAGCCTTTAATCACACTCTTTACCATGTGCAATCATAAAATAGTCTAATATCTTCATTTCTTCCACAGAATTAGCTATTATCCCCAAAAACTAAAACTTTTTAAATAGTATAAGAGCCTTTACTCACATTCTTTACCATGTGCAATCATAAAATAGTCTAATATCTTCATTTTTTCCACGGACGTAGCTATTACCCCCGAAAACTAAAACTTTTTAAATAGGAAAAGAGCATTTAATCACATTCTTTACCATGTGCAATCATAAAATAGTCTAATATCTTCATTTTTTTCGACAGAAATAGCTCTTACCCCCGAAAACTAAAACTTTTGAAATAGGAAAAGAGCCTTTAATCACGTTCTTTACCATGTGCAATCATAAAATAGTCTAATATCTTCATTTTTTCCACAGACATAGCTATTACCCTCGAAAACTAAAACTTTTGACATAGGAAAAGAGCCTTTAATCAAATTCTTTACCATGTGCAATCATAAAATAGTCCCAGCGTCCCGGTCGTTATTTGTGTCCCGGTGTCCCGGTCTGTAATTTCTCTTCGAACAATCAGTGTGTCCCGGTCGTCATTTATATATCTTCCCTGTACCCCCGTCGTCCCCTTTGTAGTTGTGTCACTGTGTCCCGGTCGTCATTTATATTCCCTGTGTCCTGGTGTCCCAGTCTGTAATTTCTCTTTGAGATTTCCCGGTCGTCATTTATATTCCCTGTATCCCGGTGTCTCGGTCGTCATTTGTGTCCCGGTCTGTAATTTCATCAGTTGACAAACATGACGTCAGTCGACAAACAATTTCATGACGCATACAGCTCAATCCTTACAATGACGTCAGTCGACACACCTGACGTCACTCGACAGACACACAGACAACATATTTTTATATATATAGATATATATCTGTTGGGGGGGCTCGGGGGGGGCTTCGCGCACCCGAGCACGGCAAAACTGCAAAACTTGCAGCCCAGCAAGTTTTATGTAGTTAAAAAAATATATATATTTATATCTATCTCATTTCACAGGTGGGACACAGGGACACAACTACAATGGCAGGTAACTAATATGGCGTGTAATGACTTACGCGCGCGGGGGGCTTGGGGGCGCGAAGCCCCCCGAGCCCCCCAACAGCTATATATCTATATATATAAGAATCAGTTGTCTGTGTGTCTGTCGAGTGACGTCAGTTTTGTCGACTGACGTCATTGTAAGGATTGAGCTGTAGGCGTCATGAAATTGTTTGTCGACTGACGTCATGTTTGTCAACTGATGAAATTACAGACCGGGACACAAATGACGACCGGGACACCGGGATACAGGGAATATAAATGACGACCGGGAACCTCAAAGAGAAATTACAGACTGGGACACCGGGACACAGGGAATATAAATGACGACCGGGACACAGTGACACAACTACAAAGGGGACGACGGGGGTACAGGGAAGATATATAAATGACGACCGGGACACAGGGATTGTTCGAAGAGAAATTACAGACCGGGACACCGGGACACAAATGACGACCGGGACGCTGGGACACAGGGAATATAAATGACGACCGAGACACTCAAAGAGAAATTACAAACTGGGACACCGGGACACAAATGACGACCGGGACACAGGGAATATAAATAACGACCGGGATAAAGGGACACATCATTAAAATAATGAGGTATAAATCTGAATACGAATTGAAAATTTGTTTGTAGATATATAAAATTTGCTAGTAGAAAATTTGCTAGTAAGATTTGCTAGTAAATATATAAAAGTACTAAAATTTGCTGGTAGACAGCAAATTCCAACAGCTAGTAGATATATATAAAAATAAGTTGTATGTGTGTCTGTCGATTAACGTCATGTTTGTGTGTTGACTTACGTCATGTCTTGACGACTGACGAAATTACAGACTTCGACATCGGGACACAAATGACGACCGGGACACCGGGACATAGGGAATAAAAATGACGAAAAGGACACTCAATGAGAAAGCGACCAGGAGACAAGGAATGTTCGATTAGCAATCACCATCAACAAAGCACCGGGAAACAAATGACAACCGGGACACAGGGAATATAAATGACGACCAGGACACTCAAAGAGAAATTAAAGACCGGGATAATGGAACACAAATGACGACCGGGACAAAAATGACGACCGGGAAACTGGGACACAGAGAATATAAATGACGACCGCGACACTCAAAGAGAAATTACAGACTGGGACACCGGGACACAAATGACGACCGGGACACAGGAAAACAACTACAATGGGGACACCGGGGGGGAGAGGAGGATGTATAAATGAAGACGGGGACACAGGGAATGTTCTATTAGCAATCACAATCAACAAAGCACCGGGACACAAATGACGACCGGGACACAGGGAATATAAATGACGACCGGGACACTCAAAGAGAAATTATAGACCGGGACACCGGAACACAAATGACGACCGGGACAAAAATAACGAACGGGACAGCGGGACACAGGGAGCAACGTCAAAACTATCGCCTAGAATTCAGGTACAGCCCAGTTGATGATTAAAGCTTGAGTAGATGTGTTGGAATCGGGAGTACGTCTAAAATTAGCCCCTATTGCATGGCCTTGAAATTTAATGGAGAAACAATGGTAATGGCTTGCGCCTCAGGAAAGGTTAAACTTCCACAACTGGCTGCACCACCAGAGTCGTTGAAGACTTTATGACGTTATAGACTGGGACACCGGGACACAAATGACGACCGAGACACAGGGAATATAAAGGACGACTGGTGCACAGGGACACAATTATAATAGGGACGCCGGAACGGCACAGGAGGGATATATAAATTACGACTACGACACAGGGAATTTTTGATTAGCAATCACCATCAAAAAAGATCAGGGGCAATCATTAGAAAAATGCGGTATAGATCTGAATATGGATTGTTTTCCCTCGGACAATTATATGTTGCATGTTCAAGAGTCGGTAAACCTGACAATCTTTTTATATGCACAGACAATGGGACAGCAAAGAATGTTGTATATTCGCAAGTACTAGGTAGTTAGAAACAAGTATATATATATATATATATATATATATATATATATATATATATATATATATATATATATATATATATATATATATATATATATATATATATA
Organism: Artemia franciscana; assembly: GCF_032884065.1. NCBI lineage: Eukaryota > Metazoa > Arthropoda > Branchiopoda > Anostraca > Artemiidae > Artemia > Artemia franciscana. Next base: position 12,856 of record NW_027065511.1, on the reverse strand, counting down.
TATCATGAAAAGAGAAATCACCAATGCAACAGCACAAAAAAAAAAAAAAAACATGGAAGAGACAGAACGAGAAAACAAAACTGTTTTCCTAAATTAGTGACTAAAATAGACCAGCACTTGAATGCGGCCTTAACCCTACTCATCCATACAATCACATAGGTCAAACAGCATAGCCATACACAATCAACCATAAAGAATAATCCATGGACAGGCAGTCATGTCGTCAATAAGTATAAGTCGTCATTTACCAAACAATAGAAACAATAAAGACAAATAATTCAGAGGCAACAACCCAAAACAAGGATCCATCAGGAGAATACACTTTCCTATAGGGTTTCGCCACATTAAATTCTCTATCCAGCCAAGTATTGTGGCTACCACAGAATATCCATGGCATCCACTTTTTTCTTGTACGAGATTAAATAAAAACTCAAACTTATTATTAAGCAACATTAAAACTTAAAACAAACAGAAATTACTTCGTATATGAATGGGGCTTTCCCTCCTCAGCGCCTCGCTCTTTTCGCTAAAGTTTGACTCTTTCTCTTAACTCTATTTTTAAAACAGTAAGAAACATTAGCGTAAAGAGCCTGGCGTTGAGGAGGAAAAGCCCTTTTCATATTAGGAGTAATTTTTGTTTGTTTTAAGTTTTAATGTTGCTCCGGCGCTGTGGGCTTGGCAGACTTTACAGCTAGAAAGTGTCTAAAAGATTTGGTGGCCTTTAAAAAGGCCGTTTGGTAGGGGGACAGTTCAGGGGGACCATTAACCACCCAGGCCATACAATGTACGACCTTGACGCTACAGAGCGTAGACTACATCCATTGCAGTTACTGTCTTTCTCTTTCCATGTTCTGTGTAGGTGACAGCGTCACGAATAATATATTTGAAAAAAAGTTTAAGAACACCTCTGGTTTCCTCGTAAATTGGCCAGATATACGTTTTTTGCAAATGGTAAAGAATGTGATTAAAGGCTCTTTTCCTATTTCAAAAGTTTTAGTTTTCGAGGGTAATAGCTACGTATGTTGAAAAAATGAAAATATTAGACTATTTTATGATTGCAAATGGTAAAGAATGTGATTAAAGGCTCTTTTCCTATTTCAAAAGTTTTAGTTTTCGAGGATAATAGCTACGTATGTTGAAAAAATGGAGATATTAGACTATTTTATGATTGCAAATGGTAAAGAATGTGATTAAAGGCTCTTTTCCTATGTCAAAAGTTCTAGTTTTCGAGGGTAATAGCTACGTATGTTGAAAAAATGAAGATATTAGACTATTTTATGATTGCAAATGGTAAAGAATGTGATTAAAGGCTCTTTTCCTATTTCAAAAGTTTTAGTTTTCGAGGGTAAGTTTTAGTTTTCGAGGGTAAGTTTTAGTTTTCGAGGGTATGATTGCAAATGGTAAAGAATGTGATTAAAGGCTCTTTTCCTATTTCAAAAGTTTTAGTTTTCGAGAGTAGTAGCTACGTATGTTGAAAAAATAAAGATATTAGACTATTTTATGATTGCACACGGTAAAGAATGTGATTAAAGGCTCTTTTCCTATTTCAAAAGTTTTAGTTTTCGAGGGTAATAGCTACGTATGTTGAAAAAATGAAGATATTAGACTATTTTATGATTGCACATGGTAAAGAATGTGATTAAAGGCTCTTTTCCTATGTCAAAAGTTTTAGTTTTCGAGGATAATAGCTACATATGTTGAAAAAATGAAGATATTAGACTATTGTATGACTGCAAATGGTAAAGAATGTGATTAAAGACTATTTTCCTATGTCATAAGTTTTACTTTTCGAGGGTAATAGCTACGTATGTTGAAAAAATGAAGATATTAGACTATTTTATGATTGCAAATGGTAAAGAATGTGATTAAAGGCTCTTTTCCTATTTCAAAAGTTTTAGTTTTTGAGGGTAAGAGCTACGTATGTTGAAAAAATGAAGATATTAGACAATTTTATGATTGCACATGGTAAAGAATGTGATTAAAGGCTCTTTTCCTATGTCAAAAGTTTTAGTTTTCGAGGGTAATGGCTACGTATGTTGAAAAAATGAAGATATTAGACTATTTTATGATTGCAAATGGTAAAGAATGTGATTAAAGGCTCTTTTCCTATTTCAAAAGTTTTAGTTTTCGAGTGTAATAGCTACGTATGTTGAAAAAATGAAGATATTAGACTATTTTATGATTGCACATGGTAAAGCAGGTGATTAAAGGCTCTTTTCCTATGTCAAAAGTTTTAGTTTTCGAGGGTAATAGCTACGTATGTTGAAAAAATGAAGATATTAGACTATTTTATGATTGCAAATGGTAAAGAATGTGATTAAAGGCTCTTTTCCTATTTCAAAAGTTTTAGTTTTCGAGGGTAATAGCTACGTATGTTGAAAAAATGAAGATATTAGACTATTTTATGATTGCACATGGTAAAGAATGTGATTAAAGGCTCTTTTCCTATTTCAAAAGTCTTAGTTTTCGAGGGTAATAGCTACGTATAATGAAAAAATGAAGATATTAGACTATTTTATGATTGCAAATGGTAAAGAATGTGATTAAAGGCTCTTTTCCTATTTCAAAAGTTTTAGTTTTCGAGGGTAATAGCTACGTGTGTTGAAAAAATGAAGATATTAGACTATTTTATGATTGCACATGGTAAAGAATATGATTAAAGGCTCTTTTCCTATTTCAAAAGTTTTAGTTTTCGAGGGTAATAGCTACGTATGTTGAAAAAATGAAGATATTAGACTATTTTATGATTGCAAATGGTAAAGAATGTGATTAAAGGCTCTTTTCCTATGTCAAAAGTTTTAGTTTTCGAGGGTAATAGCTACGTATGTTGAAAAAATGAAGATATTAGACTATTTTATGATTGCACATGGTAAAGAATGTGATTAAAAGCTCTTTTCCTATTTCAAAAGTTTTAGTTTTCGAGGGTAATAGCTACGTATGTAGAAAAAATGAAGATATTAGACTATTTTATGATTGCAAATGGTAAAGAATGTGATTAAAGGCTCTTTTCCTATGTCAAAAGTTTTAGTTTTCGAGAGTAATAGCTACGTATGTTGAAAAAATTAAGATATTAGACTATTTTATGATTGCAAATGGTAAAGAATGTGATTAAAGGCACTTTTCCAATTTCAAAAGTTTTAGTTTTCGAGGGTAATAGCTACGTATCTTGAAAAAATGAAGATATTAGACTATTTTATGATTGCAAATGGTAAAGAATGTGATTAAAGGCTCTTTTCCTATTTCAAAAGTTTTAGTTTTCGAGGGTAATAGCTACGTATGTTGAAAAAATGAAGATATTAGACTATTTTATGATTGCACATGGTAAAGAATGTGATTAAATGCTCTTTTCCTATGTCAAAAGTTTTAGTTTTCGAGGGTAATAGCTACATATGTTGAAAAAATGAAGATATTAGACTATTTTATGATTGCAAATGGTAAAGAATGTGATTAAAGGCTCTTTTCCTATTTCAAAAGTTTTAGTTTTCGAGGGTAATAGCTTTGTCTGAGGAAAAAATGAAGATATTAGACAATTTTATGATTGCACATGGTAAAGAATGTGATTTAAGGCTCTTTTCCTAATTCAAAAGTTTTAGTTTTCGAGGGTAAGAGCTTTGTCTGTGGAAAAAATGAAGATATTAGACTATTTTATGATTGCACATGGTAAAGAATGTGATTAAAGGCTCTTTTCCTATGTCAAAAGTTTTAGTTTTCGAGGGTAATAGCTACGTATGTTGAAAAAATGAAGATACTAGACTATTTTATGATTGCAAATGGTAAAGAATGTGATTAAAGGCTCTTTTCCTATTTCAAAAGTTTTAGTTTTCGAGGGTAATAGCTACGTATGTTGAAAAAATGAAGACATTAGACTATTTTATGATTGCACATGGTAAAGAATGTGATTAAAGGCTCTTTTCCAATGTCAAAAGTTTTAGTTTTCGAGGGTAATAGCTTTCTTTGGAAAAAATAAAGATATTAGACAATTTTATGATTGCAAATGGTAAAGAATGTGATTAAAGGCTCTTTTCCTATTTCAAAAGTTTTAGTTTTCGGGGGTAATAGCTACGTATGTTGAAAAAATGAAGATATTAGACTATTTTATGATTGCAAATGGTAAAGAATGTGATTAAAGGCTCTTTTCCTATTTCAAAAGTTTTAGTTTTCGAGGGTAATAGCTACGTATGTTGAAAAAATGAAGATATTAGACTATTTTATGATTGCACATGGTAAAGCAGGTGATTAAAGGCTCTTTTCCTATCTCAAAAGTTTTAGTTTTCGAGGGTAATAGCTACGTATGTTGAAAAAATGAAGATATTAGACTATTTTATGATTGCAAATGGTAAAGAATGTGATTAAAGGCTCTTTTCCTATTTCAAAAGTTTTAGTTTTCGAGGGTAATAGCTACGTATGTTGAAAAAATGAAGATATTAGACTATTTTATGATTGCACATGGTAAAGAATGTGATTAAAGGCTCTTTTCCTATTTCAAAAGTTTTAGTTTTCGAGGGTAATAGCTACGTATGTTGAAAATTAAGATATTAGACTATTTTATGATTGCAAATGGTAAAGAATGTGATTAAAGGCTCTTTTCCTATTTCAAAAGTTTTAGTTTTCGAGGGTAATAGCTACGTATGTTGAAAAAATGAAGATATTAGACTATTTTATGATTGCACATGGTAAAGAATATGATTAAAGGCTCTTTTCCTATTTCAAAAGTTTTAGTTTTCGAGGGTAATAGCTACGTATGTTGAAAAAATGAAGATATTAGACTATTTTATGATTGCAAATGGTAAAGAATGTGATTAAAGGCTCTTTTCCTATGTCAAAAGTTTTAATTTTCGAGGGTAATAGCTACGTATGTTGAAAAAATGAAGATATTAGACTATTTTATGATTGCACATGGTAAAGAATGTGATTAAAAGCTCTTTTCCTATTTCAAAAGTTTTAGTTTTCGAGGGTAATAGCTACGTATGTAGAAAAAATGAAGATATTAGACTATTTTATGATTGCAAATGGTAAAGAATGTGATTAAAGGCTCTTTTCCTATTTCAAAAGTTTTAGTTTTCGAGGGTAATAGCTAAGTATGTAGAAAAAATGAAGATATTAGACTATTTTACGATTGCAAATGGTAAAGAATGTGATAAAAGGCTCTTTTCCTATGTCAAAAGTTTTAGTTTTCGAGAGTAATAGCTACGTATGTTGAAAAAATTAAGATATTAGACTATTTTATGATTGCAAATGGTAAAGAATGTGATTAAAGGCACTTTTCCAATTTCAAAAGTTTTAGTTTTCGAGGGTAATAGCTACGTATCTTGAAAAAATGAAGATATTAGACTATTTTATGATTGCAAATGGTAAAGAATGTGATTAAAGGCTCTTTTCCTATTTCAAAAGTTTTAGTTTTCGAGGGTAATAGCTACGTATGTTGAAAAAATGAAGATATTAGACTATTTTATGATTGCACATGGTAAAGAATGTGATTAAATGCTCTTTTCCTATGTCAAAAGTTTTAGTTTTCGAGGGTAATAGCTACGTATGTTGAAAAAATGAAGATATTAGACTATTTTATGATTTCAAATGGTAAAGAATGTGATTAAAGGCTCTTTTCCTATTTCAAAAGTTTTAGTTTTCGAGGGTAATAGCTACGTATGTTGAAAAAATGAAGATATTAGACAATTTTATGATTGCACATGGTAAAGAATGTGATTAAAGGCTCTTTTCCTATTTCAAAAGTTTTAGTTTTCGAGGGTAATAGCTTTGTCTGTGGAAAAAATGAAGATATTAGACTATTTTATGATTGCACATGGTAAAGAATGTGATTAAAGGCTCTTTTCCTATGTCAAAAGTTTTAGTTTTCGAGGGTAATAGCTACGTATGTTGAAAAATGAAGATCTTAGACTATTTTATGATTGCAAATGGTAAAGAATGTGATTAAAGGCTCTTTTCCTATGTCAAAAGTTTTAGTTTTCGAGGGTAATAGCTACGTATGTTGAAAAAATGAAGATATTAGACTATTTTATGATTGCAAATGGTAAAGAATGTGATTAAAGGCTCTTTTTCTATTTCAAAAGTTTTAGTTTTCGAGGGTAATAGCTTTGTCTGACGAAAAAATGAAGATATTAGACAATTTTATGATTGCACATGGTAAAGAATGTGATTAAAGGCTCTTTTCCTAATTCAAAAGTTTTAGCTTTCGAGGGTAATAGCTACGTATGTTGAAAAAATGAAGACATTAGACTATTTTATGATTGCACATGGTAAAGAATGTGATTAAAGGCTCTTTTCCAATGTCAAAAGTTTTAGTTTTCGAGGGTAATAGCTTTGTCTTTGGAAAAAATGAAGATATTAGACAATTTTATGATTGCAAATGGTAAAGAATGTGATTAAAGGCTCTTTTCCTATTTCAAAAGTTTTAGTTTTCGGGGGTAATAGCTACGTATGTTGAAAAAATGAAGATATTAGACTATTTTATGATTGCAAATGGTAAAGAATGTGATAAAAGGCTCTTTTCCTATTTCAAAAGTTTTAGTTTTCGAGGGTAATAGCTACGTATGTTGAAAAAATGAAGATATTAGACTATTTTATGATTGCACATGGTAAAGCAGGTGATTAAAGGCTCTTTTCCTATCTCAAAAGTTTTAGTTTTCGAGGGTAATAACTACGTATGTTGAAAAAATGAAGATATTAGACTATTTTATGATTGCAAATGGTAAAGAATGTGATTAAAGGCTCTTTTCCTATTTCAAAAGTTTTAGTTTTCGAGGGTAATAGCTACGTATGTTGAAAAAATGAAGATATTAGACTATTTTATGATTGCACATGGTAAAGAATGTGATTAAAGGCTCTTTTCCTATTTCAAAAGTTCTAGTTTTCGAGGGTAATAGCTACGTATGTTGAAAAAATGAAGATATTAGACTATTTTATGATTGCAAATGGTAAAGAATGTGATTAAAGGCTCTTTTCCTATTTCAAAAGTTTTAGTTTTCGAGGGTAATAGCTACGTATGTTGAAAAAATGAAGATATTAGACTATTTTATGATTGCACATGGTAAAGAATATGATTAAAGGCTCTTTTCCTATTTCAAAAGTTTTAGTTTTCGAGGGTAATAGCTAAGTATGTTGAAAAAATGAAGATATTAGACTATTTTATGATTGCAAATGGTAAAGAATGTGATTAAAGGCTCTTTTCCTATTTCAAAAGTTTTAGTTTTCGAGGGTAATAGCTACGTATGTTGAAAAAATGAAGATATTAGACTATTTTATGATTGCAAATGGTAAAGAATGTGATTAAAGGCTCTTTTCCTATGTCAAAAGTTTTAGTTTTCGAGGGTAATAGCTACGTATGTATAAAAAATGAAGATATTAGACTATTTTATGATTGCACATGGTAAAGAATGTGATTAAAAGCTCTTTTCCTATTTCAAAAGTTTTAGTTTTCGAGGGTAATAGCTACGTATGTAGAAAAAATGAAGATATTAGACTATTTTATGGTTGCAAATGGTAAAGAATGTGATTAAAGGCTCTTTTCCTATTTCAAAGTTTTAGTTTTCGAGGGTAATAGCTACGTATGTTGAAAAAATTAAGATATTAGACTATTTTATGATTGCAAATGGTAAAGAATGTGATTAAAGACTCTTTTCCTATTTCAAAAGTTTTAGTTTTCGAGGGTAATAGCTACGTATGTTGAAAAAATGAAGATATTAGACTATTTTATGATTGCACATGGTAAAGAATGTGATTAAAGGCTCTTTTCCTATGTCAAAAGTTTTAGTTTGCGAGGGTAATAGCTACGTATGTTGAAAAAATGAAGATATTGGACTATTTTATAATTGCAAATGGTAAAGAATGTGATTAAAGGCTCTTTTCCTATTTCAAAAATTTTAGTTTTCGAGGGTAATAGCTACGTATGTTGAAAAAATGAAGATATTAGACAATTTTATGATTGCACATGGTAAAGAATGTGATTAAAGGCTCTTTTCCTATTTCGAAAGTTTTAGTTTTCGAGGGTAACAGCTTTGTCTGTGGAAAAAATGAAGATATTAGACTATTTTATGATTGCACATGGTAAAGAATGTGATTAAAGGCTCTTTTCCTATGTCAAAAGTTTTAGTTTTCGAGGGTAATAGCTAGGTATGTTGAAAAAGTGAAGATATTAGACTATTTTATGATTGCAAATGGTAATGAATGTGATTAAAGGCTCTTTTTCTATTTCAAAAGTTTTAGTTTTCGAGGGTAATAGCTTTGTCTGTGGAAAAAATGAAGATATTAGACAATTTTATGATTGCACATGGTAAAGAATGTGATTAAAGGCTCTTTTCCTAATTCAAAAGTTTTAGTTTTCGAGGGTAAGAGCTTTGTCTGTGGAAAAAATGAAGATATTAGACTATTTTATGATTGCACATGGTAAAGAATGTGATTAAAGGCTCTTTTCCTATGTCAAAAGTTTTAGTTTTCGAGGGTAATAGCTACGTATGTTGAAAAAATGAAGATACTAGACTATTTTATGATTGCAAATGGTAAAGAATGTGATTAAAGGCTCTTTTCCTATTTCAAAAGTTTTAGTTTTCGAGGGTAATAGCTACGTATGTTGAAAAAGTGAAGATATTAGACTATTTTATGATTGCAAATGGTAAAGAATGTGATTAAAGGCTCTTTTCCTAATTCAAAAGTTTTAGTTTTCGAGGGTAAGAGCTTTGTCTGTGGAAAAAATGAAGATATTAGACTATTTTATGATTGCACATGGTAAAGAATGTGATTAAAGGCTCTTTTCCTATGTCAAAAGTTTTAGTTTTCGAGGGTAATAGCTACGTATGTTGAAAAAATGAAGATACTAGACTATTTTATGATTGCAAATGGTAAAGAATGTGATTAAAGGCTCTTTTCCTATTTCAAAAGTTTTAGTTTTCGAGGGTAATAGCTACGTATGTTGAAAAAATGAAGATATTAGACTATTTTATGATTGCAAATGGTAAAGAATGTGATTAAAGGCTCTTTTCCTATTTCAAAAGTTTTAGTTTTCGAGGGTAATAGCTACGTATGTTGAAAAAATGAAGATATTAGACTATTTTATGATTGCAAATGGTAAAGAATGTGATTAAAGGCTCTTTTCCTATGTCAAAAGTTTCAGTTTTCGAGGGTAATAGCTACGTATGTTGAAAAAATGAAGATATTAGACTATTTTATGATTGCACATGGTAAAGAATGTGATTAAAAGCTCTTTTCCTATTTCAAAAGTTTTAGTTTTCGAGGGTAATAGCTACGTATGTTGAAAAAATTAAGATATTAGACTATTTTATGATTGCAAATGGTAAAGAATGTGATTAAAGGCACTTTTCCAATTTCAAAAAGTTTAGTTTTCGAGGGTAATAGCTACGTATCTTGAAAAAATGAAGATATTAGACTATTTTATGATTGCTAATGGTAAAGAATGTGATTAAAGGCTCTTTTCCTATTTCAAAAGTTTTAGTTTTCGAGGGTAATAGCTACGTATGTTGAAAAAATGAATATATTAAACTATTTTATGATTGCACATGGTAAAGAATGTGATTAAAGGCTCTTTTCCTATGTCAAAAGTTTTAGTTTTCGAGGGTAATAGCTACGTATGTTGAAAAAATTGAAGATATTGGACTATTTTATAATTGCAAATGGTAAAGAATGTGATTAAAGGCTCTTTTCCTATTTCAAAAGTTTTAGTTTTCGAGGGTAATAGCTACGTATGTTGAAAAAATGAAGATATTAGACAATTTTATGATTGCACATGGTAAAGAATGTGATTAAAGGCTCTTTTCCTATTTCGACAGTTTTAGTTTTCGAGGGTAACAGCTTTGTCTGTGGAAAAAATGAAGATATTAGACTATTTTATGATTGCACATGGTAAAGAATGTGATTAAAGGCTCTTTTCCTATGTCAAAAGTTTTAGTTTTCGAGGGTAATAGCTACGTATGTTGAAAAAGTGAAGATATTAGACTATTTTATGATTGCAAATGGTAAAGAATGTGATTAAAGGCTCTTTTTCTATTTCAAAAGTTTTAGTTTTCGAGGGTAATAGCTTTGTCTGTGGAAAAAATGAAGATATTAGACAATTTTATGATTGCACATGGTAAAGAATGTGATTAAAGGCTCTTTTCCTAATTCAAAAGTTTTAGTTTTCGAGGGTAAGAGCTTTGTCTGTGGAAAATGAAGATATTAGACTATTTTATGATTGCACATGGTAAAGAATGTGATTAAAGGCTCTTTTCCTATGTCAAAAGTTTTAGTTTTCGAGGGTAATAGCTACGTATGTTGAAAAAATGAAGATACTAGACTATTTTATGATTGCAAATGGTAAAGAATGTGATTAAAGGCTCTTTTCCTAATTCAAAAGTTTTAGTTTTCGAGGGTAAGAGCTTTGTCTGTGGAAAAATGAAGATATTAGACTATTTTATGATTGCACATGGTAAAGAATGTGATTAAAGGCTCTTTTCCAATGTCAAAAGTTTTAGTTTTCGAGGGTAATAGCTTTGTCTGTGGAAAAAATGAAGATATTAGACAATTTTATGATTGCAAATGGTAAAGAATGTGATTAAAGGCTCTTTTCCTATTTCAAAAGTTTTAGTTTTCGGGGGTAATAGCTACGTATGTTGAAAAAATGAAAATATTAGACTATTTTATGATTGCAAATGGTAAAGAATGTGATTAAAGGCTCTTTTCCTATTTCAAAAGTTTTAGTTTTTAAGGGTAATAGCTACGAATGTTGAAAAAATGAAGATATTAGACCATTTTATGATTGCAAATGGTAAAGAATGTGATTAAAGGCTCTTTTCCTATGTCAAAAGTTTTAGTTTTCGAGGGTAATAGCTACGTATGTTGAAAAAATGAAGATATTAGACTATTTTATGATTGCAAATGGTAAAGAATGTGATTAAAGGCTCTTTTCCTATATCAAAAGTTTTAGTTTTCGAGGGTACGAGCTTTGTCTGTGGAAAAAATGAAGATATTAGACAATTTTATGATTGCACATGGTAAAGAATGTGATTAAAGGCTCTTTTCCTATTTCAAAAGTTTTAGTTTTCGAGGGTAATAGCTACGTATGTTGAAAAAATGAAGATATTAGACTATTTTATGATTGCAAATGGTAAAGAATGTGATTAAAGGCTCAATTCCTATTTCAAAAGTTTTAGTTTTCGAGTGGAAGAGCTTTGTCTGTGGAAAAAATGAATATATTACACAATTTTATGATTGCACATGGTAAAGAATGTGATTAAAGGCTCTTTTCCTATTTCAAAAGTTTTAGTTTTCGAGGGTAATAGCTACGTATGTTGAAAAAATGAAGATATAAGACTATTTTAAGATTGCACATGGTAAAGAATGTGATTAAAGGCTCTTTTCCAATTTCAAAAGTTTTAGTTTTCGAGGGTAATAGATACGTATGTTGAAAAAATGAAGATATTAGACTATTTTATGATTACACATGGTAAAGAATGTGATTAAAGGCTCTTTTCCTATGTCAAAAGTTTTAGTTTTCGAGGGTAATAGCTACGTATGTTGAAAAAATGAAGATATTAGACTATTTTATGATTGCAAATGGTAAAGAATATGATTAAAGGCTCTTTTCCTATTTCAAAAGTTTTAGTTTTCGAGGGTAATAGCTTTGTCTGTGGAAAAAATGAAGATATTAGACTATTTTATGATTGCACATGGTAAAGAATGTGATTAAAGGCTCTTTTCCTATGTCAAAAGTTTAGTTTTCGAGGGTAATAGCTACGTATGTTGAAAAAATGAAGATACTAGACTATTTTATGATTGCAAATGGTAAAGAATGTGATTAAAGGCTCTTTTCCTATTTCAAAAGTTTTAGTTTTCGGGGGTAATAGCTACGTATGTTGAAAAAATGAAAATATTAGACTATTTTATGATTGCAAATGGTAAAGAATGTGATTAAAGGCTCTTTTCCTATTTCAAAAGTTTTAGTTTTTAAGGGTAATAGCTACGAATGTTGAAAAAATGAAGATATTAGACTATTTTATGATTGCAAATGGTAAAGAATGTGATTAAAGGCTCTTTTCCTATGTCAAAAGTTTTAGTTTTCGAGGGTAATAGCTACGTATGTTGAAAAAATGAAGATATTAGACTATTTTATGATTGCAAATGGTAAAGAATGTGATTAAAGGCTCTTTTCCTATATCAAAAGTTTTAGTTTTCGAGGGTACGAGCTTTGTCTGTGGAAAAAATGAAGATATTAGACAATTTTATGATTGCACATGGTAAAGAATGTGATTAAAGGCTCTTTTCCTATTTCAAAAGTTTTAGTTTTCGAGGGTAATAGCTACGTATGTTGAAAAAATGAAGATATTAGACTATTTTATGATTGCAAATGGTAAAGAATGTGATTAAAGGCTCAATTCCTATTTCAAAAGTTTTAGTTTTCGAGGGGAAGAGCTTTGTCTGTGGAAAAAATGAATATATTAGACAATTTTATGATTGCACATGGTAAAGAATGTGATTAAAGGCTCTTTTCCTATTTCAAAAGTTTTAGTTTTCGAGGGTAATAGCTACGTATGTTGAAAAAATGAAGATATAAGACTATTTTAAGATTGCACATGGTAAAGAATGTGATTAAAGGCTCTTTTCCTATTTCAAAAGTTTTAGTTTTCGAGGGTAATAGATACGTATGTTGAAAAAATGAAGATATTAGACTATTTTATGATTACACATGGTAAAGAATGTGATTAAAGGCTCTTTTCCTATGTCAAAAGTTTTAGTTTTCGAGGGTAATAGCTACGTATGTTGAAAAAATGAAGATATTAGACTATTTTATGATTGCACATGGTAAAGAATGTGATTAAAGGCTCTTTTCCTAATTCAAAAGTTTTAGTTTTCG
>NW_027065510.1:21792-40687 GCF_032884065.1 Artemia franciscana | reverse complement strand
TATGTAGCTATTACCCTCGAAAACTAAAACTTTTGAAATAGGAAAAGAGTCTTTAATCACATTCTTTACCATGTGCAATCATAAAATAGTCTAATATCTTAATTTTTTCCACAGACATAGCTATTACCCTCGAAAACTAAAACTTTTGAAATAGGAAAAGAGCCTTTAATCACATTCTTTACCATGTGCAATCATAAAATAGTCTAATATCTTCATTTTTTCAACATACGTAGTTATTACCCTTGAAAACTAAAACTTTTGACATAGGAAAAGAGCCTTTAATCACATTCTTTACTATGTGCAATCATAAAATAGTCTAATATCTTCATTTTTTCAACATACGTAGCTTTTACCCTCAAAAACTAAGACTTTTGACATAGGAAAAGAGCCTTTAATCACATTCTTTACCATGTGCAATCATAAAATAGTCTAATATCTTCATTTTTTCAACAGACATAGCTATTACCCTCGAAAACTAAAACTTTTGAAAACGTAGCTATTACCCTCGAAAACTAAAACTTTTGAAATAGGAAAAGAGCCTTTAATCACATTCTTTACCATGTGCAATCATAAAATAGTCTAATATCTTCATTTTTTCAACATACGTAGCTATTACCCTCAAAAAATAAAACTTTTGACATAGGAAAAGAGCCTTTAATCACATTCTTTACCATGTGCAATCATAAAATAGTCTAATATCTTAATTTTTGCAACATACGTAGCTATTACCTTCGAAAACTAAAACTTTTGACATAGGAAAAATGCCTTTAATCACATTCTTTACCATTTGCAATCATAAAATTGTCTAATATCTTCATTTTTTCAACATACGTAGCTATTACCCTCGAAAACTAAAACTTTTGAAATAGGAAAAGAGCCTTTAATCACATTCTTTACCATGTGCAATCATAAAATAGTCCAATATCTTCATTTTTCAGCATACGTAGTATTACCCTCGAAAACTAAAACTTTTGACATAGGAACAGAGCCTTTAATCACATTCTTTACCATTTGCAATCATGAAATAGTCTAATATCTTCATTTTTTTAACATACGTAGCTATTACCCTTGAAAACTAAAACTTTTGAAATAGGAAAAGAGCCTTTAATCACATTCTTTACCATGTGCAATCATAAAATAGTCTAATATCTTCATTTTTTCAACATGCGTAGTTATTACCCTCAAAAACTAAAATTCTTGACATAGGAAAAGAGCCTTTAATCACATTCTTTACCATTTGCAATCATAAAATTGTCTATTATCTTCATTTTTTCAACATACGTAGCTATTACCCTCAAAAACCAAAACTTTTGAAATAGGAAAAGAGCCTTTAATCACATTCTTTACCATGTGCAATCATAAAATAGTCTAATATCTTCATTTTTTCCACAGACATAGCTATTACCCTCGAAAACTAAAACTTTTGAAATAGGAAAAGAGCCTTTAATCACATTCTTTACCATTTGCAATCATAAAATAGTCTAATATCTTCATTTTTTCCACAGACATAGCTATTACCCTCGAAAACTAAAACTTTTGAAATAGGAAAAGAGCCTTTAATCACATTCTTTACCATTTGCAATCATAAAATAGTCTAATATCTTCATTTTTCCAACATACGTAGGTATTACCCTCGAAAACTAAAACCTTTGAAATAGGAAAAGAGCCTTTAATCACATTCTTTACCATTTGCAATCATAAAATAGTCTAATATCTTCATTTTTTCAACATATGTAGCTATTACCCTCGAAAACTAAAACTTTTGAAATAGGAAAAGAGTCTTTAATCACATTCTTTACCATGTGCAATCATAAAATAGTCTAATATCTTAATTTTTTCCACAGACATAGCTATTACCCTCGAAAACTAAAACTTTTGAAATAGGAAAAGAGCCTTTAATCACATTCTTTACCATGTGCAATCATAAAATAGTCTAATATCTTCATTTTTTCAACATACGTAGTTATTACCCTTGAAAACTAAAACTTTTGACATAGGAAAAGAGCCTTTAATCACATTCTTTACCATTTGCAATCATAAAATAGTCTAATATCTCCATTTTTTCAACATAGGTAGCTATTACCCTTGAAAACTAAAACTTTTGACATAGGAAAAGAGCCTTTAATCACATTCTTTACCATGTGCAATCATAAAATAGTATAATATCTTAATTTTTTCCACAGACATAGCTATTACCCTCGAAAACTAAAACTTTTGAAATAGGAAAAGAGCCTTTAATCACATTCTTTACCATGTGCAATCATAAAATAGTCTAATATCTTCATTTTTTCCGCAGACATAGCTATTACCCTCGAAAACTAAAACTTTTGAAATAGGAAAAGAGCCTTTAATCATGTTCTTTACCATATGCAATCGTAAAATAGTCTAATATTTTCATTTTTTCAACATACGTAGCTATTGCCCTCGAAAACTAAAACTTTTGAAATAGGAAAAGAGCCTTTAATCACATTCTTTACCATGTGCAATCATAAAATAGTCTAATATCTTCATTTTTTCAACATATGTAGCTATTACCCTCGAAAACTAAAACTTTTGAAATATGAAAAGAGCCTTTAATCACAATCTTTACCATGTGCAATCATAAAATAGTCTAATATCTTCATTTTTTCAACATACGTAGTTATTACCCTCGAAAACTAAAACTTTTGACATAGGAAAAGAGCCTTTAATCACATTCTTTACCATTTGCAATCATAAAATAGTCTGATATCTTCATTTTTTCAACATACGTAGCTATTACCCTCGAAAACTAAAACTTTTGAAATAGGAAAAAAGCCTTTAATCACATTCTTTACCATATGCAATCATACAATAGTCTAATATCTTCATTTTTTCAACATACGTAGCTATTACCCTCGAAAACTAAAAGTTTTGACATAGGAAAAGAGCCTTTAATCACATTCTTTACCATGTGCAATCATAAAATAGTCTAATATCTTCATTTTTTCAACATACGTAGCTATTACCCTCGAAAACTAAAACTTTTGAAATAGGAAAAGAGCCTTTAATCACATTCTTTACCATTTGCAATCATAAATGTCTAATATCTTCATTTTTTCAACATACGTAGCTATTAACCTCGAAAACTAAAACTTTTGAAATAGGAAAAGAGCCTTTAATCACATTCTTTACCATGTGCAATCATAAAATAGTCTAATATCTTCATTTTTTCCACAGACATAGCTATTACCCTCGAAAACTAAAACTTTTGAAATAGAAAAAGAGCCTTTAATCACATTCTTTACCATGTGCTATCATACAATAGTCTAATATCTTCATTTTTTCAACATACGTAGCTATTACCCTCGAAAACTAAAACTTTTGAAATAGGAAAAGAGCCTTTAATCACATTCTTTACCATTTGCAATCATAAAATTGTCTAATATCTTCATTTTTTCAACATACGTAGCTATTACCCTCGAAAACTAAAACTTTTGAAATAGGAAAAGAGCCTTTAATCACATTCTTTACCATTTGTAACCATAAAATAGTCTAATATCTTCATTTTTCCAACATACGTAGCTATTACCCTCGAAAACTAAAACTTTTGAAATAGGAAAAGAGCCTTTAATCACATTCTTTACCATGTGCAATCATAAAATAGTCTAATATCTTCATTTTTTCCACAGACATAGCTATTACCCTCGAAAACTAAAACTTTTGAAATAGGAAAAGAGCCTTTAATCACATTCTTTACCATTTGCAATCATAAAATAGTCTAATATCTTTATTTTTTCAACAAACGTAGCTATTACCCTCGAAAACTAAAGCTTTTGAAATAAGGAAAAGAGCCTTTAATCACATTTTTTACCATTTGCAATCATAAAATAGTCTAATATCTTCATTTTTTCAACATACGTAGCTATTACCCTCGAAAACTAAAACTTTTGAAATAGGGAAAAGAGCCTTTAATCACAGTCTTTACCATGTGCAATAATAAAATAGTCTAATATCTTCATTTTTTCAACATACGTAGCTATTACCCTCGAAAACTAAAACTTTTGAAATAGGAAAAGAGCCTTTAATCACATTCTTTACCATTTGCAATCATAAAATTGTCCAATATCTTCATTTTTTCAACATACGTAGCTATTACCCTCGAAAACTAAAACTTTTGAAATAGGAAAAGAGCCTTTAATCACATTCTTTACCATGTGCAATCATAAAATAGTCTAATATCTTCATTTTTTCCACAGACATAGCTATTACCCTCGAAAACTAAAACTTTTGAAATAGAACAAGAGCCTTTAATCACATTCTTTACCATGTGCAATCACACAATAGTCTAATATCTTCATTTTTTCAACATACGTAGCTATTACCCTCGAAAACTAAACTTTTGAAATAGGAAAAGAGCCTTTAATCACATTCTTTACCATTTGCAATCATAAAATTGTCTAATATCTTCATTTTTTCAACATACGTAGCTATTACCCTCGAAAACTAAAACTTTTGAATAGGAAAAGAGCCTTTAATCACATTCTTTACCATTTGCAACCATAAAATAGTCTAATATCTTCATTTTTCCCAACATACGTAGCTATTACCCTCGAAAACTAAAACTTTTCAAATAGGAAAAGAGCCTTTAATCACATTCTTTACCATTTGCAATCATAAAATAGTCTAATATCTTCATTTATTCCACAGACATAGCTATTACCCTCGAAAACTAAAACTTTTGAAATAGGAAAAGAGCCTTTTAATCACATTCTTTACCATTTGCAATCATAAAATAGTCTAATATCTTTATTTTTTCAACATACGTAGCTATTACCCTCGAAAACTAAAACTTTTGAAATAAGAAAAGAGCCTTTAATCACATTTTTTACCATTTGCAATCATAAAATAGTCTAATATCTTCATTTTTTCAACATACGTAGCTATTACCCTCGAAAACTAAAACTTTAGAAATAGGAAAAGAGCCTTTAATCACATTCTTTGCCATGTGCAATCATAAATTAGTCTAATATCTTCATTTTTTCAACATACGTAACTATTACCCTCGAAAACTAAAACTTTTGACATGGGAAAAGAGCCTTTAATCACATTCTTTACCATTTGCTATCATAAAATTGTCTAATATCTTCATTTTTTCAACATACGTAGCTACTACCCTCGAAAACTAAAACTTTTTGAAATAGGAAAAGAGCCTTTAATCACATTCTTTACCATGTGCAATCATAAAATAGTCTAATATCTTCATTTTTCAACATACGTAGTTATTACCCTCGAAAACTAAAACTTTTGACATAGGAAAAGAGCCTTTAATCACATTCTTTACCATTTGCGATCATAAAATAGTCTGATATCTTCATTTTTTCAACATACGTAGCTATTACCCTCGAAAACTAAAACTTTTGAAATAGGAAAAAAGCCTTTAATCACATTCTCTACCATATGCAATCATACAATAGTCTAATATCTTCATTTTTTCAACATACGTAGCTATTACCCTCGAAAACTAAAACTTTTGACATAGGAAAAGAGCCTTTAATGACATTCTTTACCATATGCAATCATAAAATTGTCTAATATCTTCATTTTTTCAACATACGTAGCTATTACCCTCGAAAAATAAAACTTTTGAAATAGGAAAAGAGCCTTTAATCACATTCTTTACCATTTGCAATCATAAAATTGTCTAATATCTTCATTTTTTCAACATACGTAGCTATTACCCTCGAAAACTAATACTTTTGAAATAGGAAAAGAGCCTTTAATCACATTCTTTACCATTTGCAATCATAAAATAGTCTAATATCTTCATTTTTCCAACATACGTAGCTATTACCCTCGAAAACTAAAACTTTTGAAATAGGAAAAGAGCCTTTAATCACATTCTTTACCATGTGCAATCATAAAATAGTCTAATATCTTCATTTTTTCAACATACGAAGCTATTACCCTCGAAAACTAAAACTTTTGAAATAGGAAAAAAGCCTTTAATCACATTCTCTACCATATGCAATCATACAATAGTCTAATATCTTCATTTTTTCAACATACGTAGCTATTACCCTCGAAAACTAAAACTTTTGACATAGGAAAAGAGGCTTTAATCACATTCTTTACCATGTGCAATCATAAAATAGTCTAATATATTCATTTTTTCAACATACGTAGCTATTACCCTCGAAAAATAAAACTTTTGAAATAGGAAAAGAGCCTTTAATCACATTCTTTACCATTTGCAATCATAAAATTGTCTAATATCTTCATTTTTTCAACATACGTAGCTATTACCCGCGAAAACTAAAACTTTTGAAATAGGAAAAGAGCCTTTAATCACATTCTTTACCATTTGCAATCATAAAATAGTCTAATATCTTCATTTTTCCAACATACGTAGCTATTACCCTCGAAAACTAAAACTTTTGAAATAAGAAAAGAGCCTTTAATCACATTCTTTACCATGTGCTATCATAAAATAGTCTAATATCTTCATTTTTTCCACAGACATAGCTATTACCCTCCAAATCTAGAACTTTTGAAATAGAAAAAGATCCTTTAATCACATTCTTTACCATGTGCACTCATACAATAGTCTAATATCTTCATTTTTTCAACATACGTAGCTATTACCCACGAAAACTAAAACTTTTGAAATAGAAAAAGAGCCTTTAATCACATTCTTTACCATTTGCAATCAAAAAAATTATCTAATATCTTCATTTTTTCAACATACGTAGCTATTACCCTCGAAAACTAAAACTTTTGAAATAGGAAAAGAGCCTTTAATCACATTCTTTACCATTTGCAATCATAAAATAGTCTAATATCTTCAATTTTTCAACATACGTAGCTATTACCCTCGAAAACTAAAACTTTTGAAATAGGAAAAGAGCCTTTAATCACATTCTTTACCATTTGCAATCATAAAATAGTCTAATATCTTCATTTTTTCAACATACGAAGCTATTACCCTCGAAAACTAAAACTTTTGAAATAGGAAAAAAGCCTTTAATCACATTCTCTACCATATGCAATCATACAATAGTCTAATATCTTCATTTTTTCAACATACGTAGCTATTACCCTCGAAAACTAAAACTTTTGACATAGGAAAAGAGTCTTTAATCACATTCTTTACCATGTGCAATCATAAATTAGTCTAATATATTCATTTTTTCAACATACGTTGCCATTACCCTCGAAAACTAAAACTTTTGAAATAGGAAAAGAGCCTTTAATCACATTCTTTACCATTTGCAATCATAAAATTGTCTAATATCTTCATTTTTTCAACATACGTAGCTATTACCCGCGAAAACTAAAACTTTTGAAATAGGAAAAGAGCCTTTAATCACATTCTTTACCATTTGCAATCATAAAATAGTCTAATATCTTCATTTTTCCAACATACGTAGCTATTACCCTCGAAAACTAAAACTTTTGAAATAAGAAAAGAGCCTTTAATCACATTCTTTACCATGTGCTATCATAAAATAGTCTAATATCTTCATTTTTTCCACAGACATAGCTATTACCCTCCAAATCTAGAACTTTTGAAATAGAAAAAGATCCTTTAATCACATTCTTTACCATGTGCACTCATTCAATAGTGTAATATCTTCATTTTTTCAACATACGTAGCTATTACCCACGAAAACTAAAACTTTTGAAATAGAAAAAGAGCCTTTAATCACATTCTTTACCATTTGCAATCAAAAAAGTTATCTAATATCTTCATTTTTTCAACATACGTAGCTATTACCCTCGAAAACTAAAACTTTTGAAATAGGAAAAGAGCCTTTAATCACATTCTTTACCATTTGCAATCATAAAATAGTCTAATATCTTCAATTTTTCAACATACGTAGCTATTACCCTCGAAAACTAAAACTTTTGAAATAGGAAAAGAGCCTTTAATCACATTCTTTACCATTTGCAATCATAAAATAGTCTAATATCTTCATTTTTTCAACATACGTAGCTATTACCCTCGAAAACTAAAACTTTTGAAATAGGAAAAGAGCCTTTAATCACATTCTTTACCATGTGCAATCATAAAATAGTCTAATATCTTCATTTTTTCAACATACGTAGCTATTACCCTCGAAAAGTAAAACTTTTGAAATAGGAAAAGAGCCTTTTATCACATTCTTTACCATGTGCAATCATAAAATAGTCTAATATTTTCATTTTTTCCACAGACATAGCTATTACCCTCGAAAACTAAAACTTTTGAAATAGGAAAAGAGCCTTTAATCACATTCTTTACCATTTGCAATCATAAAATAGTCTAATATCTTCATTTTTTCAACATACGTAGCTATTACCCTCGAAAACTAAAACTTTTGAAATAGGAAAAGAGCCTTTAATCACATTCTTTACCATTTGCAATCATAAAATAGTCTAATATCTTCATTTTTTCAACATACGTAGCTATTACCCTCGAAAACTAAAACTTTTGACATAGGAAAAGAGCCTTTAATCACATAATTTACCATTTGCAATCATAAAATAGTCTAATATCTTCATTTTTTCAACATACGTAGCTATTACCCTCGAAAACTAAAACTTTTTAAATAGGAAACGAGCCTTTAATCACATTCTTTACCATTTTCAATCATAAAATAGTCTAATATCTTCATTTTTCCAATATACGTAGCTATTACCCTCGAAAACTAAAACTTTTGAAATAGGAAAAGAGCCTTTAATCACATTCTTTACCATTTGCAATCATAAAATAGTCTAATATCTTCATTTTTCCAACATACGTAGCTATTACCCTCGAAAACTAAAACTTTTGACATAGGAAAAGAGCCTTTGATCACATTCTTTACCATTTGCAATCATAAAATAGTCTAATATCTTCATTTTTTCAATATACGTAGCTATTACCCTTGAAAACTAAAACTTTTGACATAGGAAAAGAGCCTTTAATCACATTCTTTACCATTTGCAATCATAAAATAGTCTAATATCTTCATTTTTTCAACATACGTAGCTTTTACCCTCGAAAACTAAAACTTTTGAAATAGGAAAAGAGCCTTTAATCACATTCTTTACCATGTGCAATCATAAAATAGTCTAATATCTTCATTTTTTCAACATACATAGTTATTACCCTCGAAAACTAAAACTTTTGACATAGGAAAAGAGCCTTTAATCACATTCTTTACCATTTGCAATCATAAAATAGTCTAATATCTTCATTTTTTCAACATACGTAGCTATTACCCTCGAAAACTAAAACTTTTGACATAGGAAAAGAGCCTTTAATCACATTCTTTACCATTTGCTATCATAAAATTGTCTAATATCTTCATTTTTTCAACATACGTAGCTATTACCCTCAAAAACTAAAACTTTTGAAATAGGAAAAGAGCCTTTAATCACATTCTTTACCATGTGCAATCATAAAATAGTCTAATATCTTCATTTTTTCTTCATACGTAGTTATTACCCTCGAAAACTAAAACTATATTCCCTCGTTAACTATATTCCCTAGTTTAAACCCTCGAAAACTATATTGCATATAGAAAAGAATGTGATTAAAGGCTCTTTTCTTATGTCAAAAGTTTTAGTTTTTGAGGGTAATAGCGATATGTCTGTGGAAAAAATGAAGATATTAGACAATTTTATGATTGCACATGGTAAAGAATGTGATTAAAGGCTCTTTTCCTATTTCAAAAGTTTTAGTTTTCGGGGGTAAGAGCTACGTATGTTGAAAAAATGAAGATATTAGACTATTTTATGATTGCACATGGTAAAGAATGTGATTAAAGGCTCTTTTCCTATTTCAAAAGTTTTAGTTTTCGAGGGTAATAGCTATGTCTGTGGAAAAAATGATGATATTCGACTATTTTATGATTGCACATGGTAAAGAATGTGATTAAAGGCTCTTTTCCTATGTCAAAAGTTTTTGTTTTCGGGGGTAATAGCTTCGTCCTTTGAAAAAATGAAGATATTAGACTATTTTATGATTGCACATGGTAAAGAATGAGATTAAAGGCTCTTTTCCTATTTCAAAAGTTTTAGTTTTCGAGGGTAATAGCTATGTCTGTGGAAAAAATGAAGATATTAGACTATTTTATGATTGCACATGGTAAAGAATGTGATTAAAGGCTCTTTTCCTATGTCAAAAGTTTTAGTTTTCGGGGGTAATAGCTACGTATGTTGAAAAAATGAAGATATTAGACTATTTTATGATTTCTCATGGTAAAGAATGTGATTAAAGACTCTTTTCCTATTTCAAAAGTTTTACTTTTCGGGGGTAAGAGCTAAGCATGTTGAAAAAATGAAGATATTAGACTATTTTATGATTGCACATGGTAAGGAATGTGATTAAAGGCTGTTTTCCTATGTCAAAAGTTTTAGTTTTCGAGGGTAATAGCTACGTATGTTGAAAAAATGAAGATATTAGACTATTTTATGATTGCACATGGTAAAGAATGTGATTAAAGGCTCTTTTCCTATTTCAAAAGTTTTAGTTTTCGAGGGTAATTGCTATGTCTGTGGAAAAAATGAAGATATTAGACAATTTTATGATTGCACATGGTAAAGAATGTGATTAAAGGCTTTTTTCCTATTTCAAAAGTTTTAGTTTACGGGGGTAATAGCTACGTCCGTGGGAAAAATGAAGATATTAGACAATTTTATGATTGCACATGGTAAAGAATGTGATTAAAGGCTCTTTTCCTATGTCAAAAGTTTTAGTTTTCGAGGGTAATAGCTATGTCTGTGGAAAAAATGAAGATATTAGACTATTTTATGATTGCACATGGTAAAGAATGTGATTAAAGGCTCTATTCCTATTTCAAAAGTTTTAGTTTTCGAGGGTAATAGCTACGTATGTTGAAAAAATGAAGATATTAGACTATTTTATGATTGCAAATGGTAAAGAATGTGATTAAAGGCTCTTTTCCTATGTCATAAGTTTTAGTTTTCGAGGGTGATAGCTACGTTTGCTGAAAAAATGAAGATATTAGACAATTTTATGATTGCACATGGTAAAGAATGTGATTAAAGGCTCTTTTCCTACGTCAAAAGTTTTAGTTTTCGAGGGTAATAGCTACGTATGTTGAAAAAATGAAGATATTAGACTATTTTATGATTGCAAATGGTAAAGAATATGATTAAAGGCTTTTTTCCTATTTCAACAGTTATAGTTTTCAAGGGTAACAGCTTTGTCTGTAGAAAAAATGAAGATATTAGACTATTTTATGATTGCACATGGTAAGGAATGTGATTAAAGGCTCTTTTCCTGTTTCAAAAGTTTCAGTTTTCGGGGGTAATAGCTACGTATGTTGAAAAAATGAAGATATTAGACTATTTTATGATTGCACATGGTAAAGAATTTGATTAAAGGCTCTTTTCCTATTTCAACAGTTTTAGTTTTCGAGGGTAATAGCTACGTATGTTGAAAAAATGAAGATATTAGACAATTTTATGATTGCATATGGTAAAGAATGTGATTAAAGGCTCTTTTCCTACGTCAAAAGTTTTAGTTTTCGAGGGTAATAGCTACGTATGTTGAAAAAATGAAGATATTAGACTATTTTATGATTGCAAATGGTAAAGAATATGATTAAAGGCTCTTTTCCTATTTCAACAGTTATAGTTTTCAAGGGTAACAGCTTTGTCTGTGGAAAAAATGAAGATATTAGACTATTTTATGATTGCACATGGTAAGGAATGTGATTAAAGGCTCTTTTCCTGTTTCAAAAGTTTCAGTTTTCGGGGGTCATAGCTACGTATGTTGAAAAAATGAAGATATTTGACTATTTTATGATTGCAAATGGTAAAGAATGTGATTAAAGGCTCTTTTCCTATTTCAAAAGTTTTAGTTTTCGAGGGTAATAGCTACGTATGTTGAAAAAATGAAGATATTAGACTATTTTATGATTGCAAATGGTAAAGAAAGTGATTAAAGGTTTTTTTCCTATTTTAAAAGTTTTAGTTTTCGAGGGTAATAGCTACGTATGTTGAAAAAATGAAGATATTAGACTATTTTATGATTGCACATGGTAAAGAATGTGATTAAAGGCTCTTTTCCTATTTCAAAAGTTTTAGTTTCCGAGGGTAGTAGCTACGTATGTTGAAAAAATAAAGATATTAGACTATTTTATGATTGCAAATGGTAAAGAATGTGATTAAAGGCTCTTTTCCTATTTCAAAAGTTTTAGTTTTCGAGGGTAATAGCTACGTATGTTGAAAAAATGAAGATATTAGACTATTTTATGATTGCAAATGGTAAAGAATGTGATTAAAGTCTCTTTTCCTATTTCAAAAGTTTTAGTTTTCGAGGGTAATAGCTACGTAAGTTGAAAAAATGAAGATATTAGACAATTTTATGATGGCAAATGGTAAAGAATGTTAATAAAGGCTCTTTTCCTATTTCAGAAGTTTTAGTTTTCGAATGTAACAGCTACGTATGTTGAAAAAATGAAGATATTAGACAATTTTATGATTGCACGTGGTAAAGAATGTGATTAAAGGCTCTTTTCCTATGTCAAAAGTTTTAGTTTTCGAGGGTAATAGCTACGTATGTTGAAAAAAAAATGAAAATATTAGACTATTTTATGATTGCAGATGGTAAAGAATGTGATTAAAGGCTCTTTTCCTATTTCAAAAGTTTTAGTTTTCGAGGGTAATAGCTACGAATGTTGAAAAAATGAAGATATTAAACAATTTTATGATTGCAAATGGTAAAGAATGTGATTAAAGGCTCTTTTCCTATTTCATAAGTTTTAATTTTCGAGGGTAATAGCTACGTATGTTGAAAAATGAAGATATTAGACTATTTCATGATTGCAAATGGTAAAGAATGTGATTAAAGGCTCTTTTCCTATTTCAAAAGTTTTAGTTTTCGAGGTTAATAGCTACATATGTTGAAAAAATGAAGATATTAGACTATTTTATGATTGCAAATGGTAAAGAATGTGATTAAAGGCTCTTTTCCTATGTCAAAAGTTTTAGTTTTCGAGGGTAATAGCTATGTCTGTGGAAAAAATGAAGATATTAGACTATTTTATGATTGCACATGGTAAAGAATGTGATTAAAGGCTCTTTTCCTATTTCAAAAGTTTTAGTTTTCGGGGTAAGAGCTACGTATGTTGAAAAAATGAAGATATTAGACTATTTTATGATAGCACATTGTAAAGAATGTGATTAAAGGCTCTTTTCCTATTTCAAAAGTTTTAGTTTTCGAGGGTAATAGCTATATCTGTGGAAAAAATGAAGATATTAGACTATTTTATGATTGCACATGGTAAAGAATGTGATTAAAGGCTCTTTTCCTATGTCAAAAGTTTTAGTTTTCGAGGGTAATAGCTATGTCTGTGGAAAAAATGAAGATATTAGACTATTTTATGATTGCACTTGGTAAATAATGTGATTAAAGGCTCTTTTCCTATGCCAAAAGTTTTATTTTTCGAGGGTAATAGCTTCGTCCCTGGAAAAAATGAAGTTATTAGACTATTTTATGATTGCACATGGTAAAGAATGTTATTAAAGGCTCTTTTCCTATGTCAAAAGTTTTAGTTTTCAAGGGTAATAGCTATGTCTGATGAAAAAATTAAGATATTAGACTATTTTATGATTGCACATGGTAAAGAATGTGATTAAAGGCTATTTTCCTATGTCAAAAGTTTTAGTTTTCGAGGGTTATAGCTTCGTCCGTGGAAAAAATGAAGATATTAGACTATTTTATGATTGCACATGGTAAAGAATTTGATTAAAGGCTCTTTTCCTATTTCAAAAGTTTTAGTTTTCGGGGTAAGAGCTACATATGTTGAAAAAATGAAGATATTAGACTATTTTATGATTGCACATGGTAAAGAATGTGATTAAAGGCTCTTTTCCTATTTCAAAAGTTTTAGTTTTCGAGGGTAATAGCTATGTCAGTGGAAAAAATGAAATATATTCGACTATTTTATGATTGCACATGGTAAAGAATGTGATTAAAGGCTCTTTTCCTATGTCAAAAGTTTTTGTTTTCGGGGGTAATAGCTTCGTCCGTGGAAAAAATGAAGATATTAGACTATTTTATGATTGCACATGTAAAGAATGAGATTAAAGGCTCTTTTCCTATTTCAAAAGTTTTAGTTTTCGAGGGTAATAGCTATGTCTGTGGAAAAAATGAAGATATTAGACTATTTTATGATTGCACATGGTAAAGAATGTGATTAAAGGCTCTTTTCCTATGTCAAAAGTTTTAGTTTTCGGGGGTAAAAGCTTCGTCCGTAGAAAAAATGAAGATATTAGACTATTTTATGATTGCACATGTAAAGAATGAGATTAAAGGCTCTTTTCCTATTTCAAAAGTTTTAGTTTTCGAAGGTAATAGCTATGTCTGTGGAAAAATGAAGATATTAGACTATTTTATGATTGCACATGGTAAAGAATGTGATTAAAGGCTCTTTTCCTATTTCAAAAGTTTTAGTTTTCGGGGGTAAGAGCTACGCATGTTGAAAAAATGAAGATATTAGACTATTTTATGATTGCACATGGTAAGGAATGTGATTAAAGGCTCTTATCCTATGTCAAAAGTTTTAGTTTTCGGGGGTAATAGCTACGTATGTTGAAAAAATGAAGATATTAGACTATTTTATGATTGCACATGGTAAAAAATGTGATTAAAGGCTCTTTTCCTATTTCAAAAGTTTTAGTTTTCGAGGGTAATAGCTACGTATGTTGAAAAAATGAAGATATTAGACTATTTTATGATTGCACATGGTAAAGAATGTGATTAAAGCTCTTTTCCTATTTCAAAAGTTTTAGTTTTCGAGGGTAATAGCTACGTCCGTGGAAAAAATGAAGATATTAGACTATTTTATGATTGCGCATGGTAAAGAATGTGATTAAAGGCTCTTTTCCTATTTCAAAAGTTTTAGTTTTCGAGGGTAATAGCTACGTCCGTGGAAAAAATGAAGATATTAGACTATTTTATGATTGCACATGGTAAAGAATGTGATTAAAGGCTCTTTTCCTATTTCAAAAGTTTTAGTTTTCGAGGGTAATAGCTATGTCTGTAGAAAAAATGAAGATATTAGACTATTTTATGATTGCACATGGTAAAGAATGTGATTAAAGGCTCTTTTCCTATTTCAAAAGTTTTAGTTTTCGAGGGTAATAGCTATGTCTGTGGAAAAAATGAAGATATTAGACTATTTTATGATTGAACTGGTAAAGAATGTGATTAAAGGCTCTTTTCCTATGTCAAAAGTTTTAGTTTTCGAGGGTAATAGCTTCGTCCTGTGGAAAAAATGAAGATATTAGACTATTTTATGATTGCAAATGGTAAAGAATGTGATTAAAGGCTCTTTTCCTATGTCAAAAGTTTTAGTTTTCGAGGGTAATAGCTATGTCTGTTGAAAAAATTAAGATATTAGACTATTTTATGATTGCACATGGTAAAGAATGTGATTAAAGGCTCTTTTCCTATTTCAAAAGTTTTAGTTTTCGAGGGTAATAGCTACGTCCGTTGAAAAAATGAAGATATTAGACTATTTTATGATTGCACATGGTAAAGAATGTGATTAAAGGCTCTTTTCCTATTTCAAAAGTTTTAGTTTTCGAGGGTAATAGCTTCGTCCGTGGAAAAAATGAAGATATTAGACTATTTTATGATTGCACATGGTAAAGAATGTGATTAAAGGTTCTTTTCCTATTTCAAAAGTTTTAGTTTTCAAGGGTAATAGCTTCGTCCGTGAAAAAATGAAGATATTAGACTATTTTATGATTGCACATGGCAAAGAATTTGATTAAAGGCTCTTTTCCTATTTCAAAAGTTTTAGTTTTCGAGGGTAATAGCTATGTCTGTAGAAAAAATGAAGATATTCGACTATTTTATGATTGCACATGGTAAAGAATGTGATTAAAGGCTCATTTCCTATGTCAAAAGTTTTAGTTTTCGAGGGTAATAGCTATGTCTGTGGAAAAAATGAAGATATTAGACTATTTTATGATTGAACTTGGTAAATAATGTGATTAAAGGCTCTTTTCCTATGTCAAAAGTTTTATTTTTCGAGGGTAATAGCTTCGTCCTTGGAAAAAATGAAGTTATTAGACTATTTTATGATTGCACATGGTAAAGAATGTGATTAAAGGCTCTTTTCCTATGTCAAAAGTTTTAGTTTTCGAGGGTAATAGCTATGTCTGTTGAAAAAATTAAGATATTAGACTATTTTATGATTGCACATGGTAAAGAATGTGATTAAAGGCTATTTTCCTATGTCAAAAGTTTTAGTTTTCGAGGGTTATAGCTTCGTCCGTGGAAAAAATGAAGATATTAGACTATTTTATGATTGCACATGGTAAAGAATTTGATTAAAGGCTCTTTTCCTATTTCAAAAGTTTTAGTTTTCGGGGTAAGAGCTACATATGTTGAAAAAATGAAGATATTAGACTATTTTATGATTGCACATGGTAAAGAATGTGATTAAAGGCTCTTTTCCTATTTCAAAAGTTTTAGTTTTCGAGGGTAATAGCTATGTCAGTGGAAAAAATGAAATATATTCGACTATTTTATGATTGCACATGGTAAAGAATGTGATTAAAGGCTCTTTTCCTATGTCAAAAGTTTTTGTTTCCGGGGGTAATAGCTTCGTCCGTGGAAAAAATGAAGATATTAGACTATTTTATGATTGCACATGGTAAAGAATGAGATTAAAGGCTCTTTTCCTATTTCAAAAGTTTTAGTTTTCGAGGGTAATAGCTATGTCTGTGGAAAAAATGAAGATATTAGACTATTTTATGATTGCAAATGGTAAAGAATGTGATTAAAGGCTCTTTTCCTATGTCAAAAGTTTTAGTTTTCGGGAGTAATAGCTTCGTCCGTGGAAAAAATGAGGATATTAGACTATTTTATGATTGCACATGGTAAAGAATGTGATTAAAGGCCCTTTTCCTATGTCAAAAGTTTTAGTTTTCGAGGGTAATAGCTACGTATGTTTAAAAAATGAAGATATTAGACTATTTTATGATTGCTCATGGTAAAGAATGTGATTAAAGACTCTTTTCCTATTTCAAAAGTTTTACTTTTCGGGGGTAAGAGCTACGCATGTTGAAAAAATGAAGATATTAGACTATTTTATGATTGCACATGGTAAGGAATGTGATTAAAGGCTCTTTTCCTATGTCAAAAGTTTTAGTTTTCGAGGGTAATAGCTACGTATGTTGAAAAAATGAAGATATTAGACTATTTTATGATTGCACGTGGTAAAGAATGTGATTAAAGGCTCTTTTCCTATGTCAAAAGTTTTAGTTTTCGAGGGTAATAGCTACGTATGTTGAAAAAAAAATGAAAATATTAGACTATTTTATGATTGCAGATGGTAAAGAATGTGATTAAAGGCTCTTTTCCTTTTTCAAAAGTTTTAGTTTTCGAGGGTAATAGCTACGAATGTTGAAAAAATGAAGATATTAGACAATTTTATGATTGCAAATGGTAAAGAATGTGATTAAAGGCTCTTTTCCTATTTCATAAGTTTTAGTTTTCGAGGGTAATAGCTACGTATGTTGAAAAATGAAGATATTAGACTATTTTATGATTGCAAATGGTAAAGAATGTGATTAAAGACTCTTTTCCTATTTCAAAAGTTTTAGTTTTCAAGGGTAATAGCTACATATGTTGAAAAAATGAAGATATTAGACTATTTTATGATTGCAAATGGTAAATAATGTGATTAAAGGCTCTTTTCCTATGTCAAAAGTTTTAGTTTTCGAGGGTAATAGCTATGTCTGTGGAAAAAATGAAGATATTAGACTATTTTATGATTGCACATGGTAAAGAATGTGATTAAAGGCTCTTTTCCCATTTCAAAAGTTTTAGTTTTCGGGGGTAAGAGCTACGTATGTTGAAAAAATGAAGATATTAGACTATTTTATGATAGCACATTGTAAAGAATGTGATTAAAGGCTCTTTTCCTATTTCAAAAGTTTTAGTTTTCGAGGGTAATAGCTATGTCTGTGGAAAAAATGAAGATATTAGACTATTTTATGATTGCACATGGTAAAGAATGTGAATAAAGGCTCTTTTCCTATGTCAAAAGTTTTAGTTTTCGAGGGTAATAGCTATGTCTGTGGAAAAAATGAAGATATTAGACTATTTTATGATTGCACATGGTAAAGAATGTGATTAAAGGCTCTTTTCCTATTTCAAAAGTTTTAGTTTTCGAGGGTTATAGCTTCGTCCGTGGAAAAAATGAAGATATTAGACTATTTTATGATTGCACATTGTAAAGAATTTGATTAAAGGCTCTTTTCCTATTTCAAAAGGTTTAGTTTTCGGGGTAAGAGCTACATATGTTGAAAAAATGAAGATATTAGACTATTTTATGATTGCACATGGTAAAGAATGTGATTAAAGGCTCTTTTCCTATTTCAAAAGTTTTAGTTTTCGAGGGTAATAGCTATGTCAGTGGAAAAAATGAAATATATTCGACTATTTTATGATTGCACATGGTAAAGAATGTGATTAAAGGCTCTTTTCCTATGTCAAAAGTTTTATTTTTCGAGGGTAATAGCTACGTATGTTGAAAAAATGAAGATATTAGACTATTTTATGATTTCACATGGTAAAAAATGTGATTAAAGGCTCTTTTCCTATTTCAAAAGTTTTAGTTTTCGAGGGTAATAGCTATGTCTGTGGAAAAAATGAAGATATTAGACAATTTTATGATTGCACATGGTAAAGAATGTGATTAAAGGCTCTTTTCCTATTTCAAAAGTTTTAGTTTTCGGGGGTAATAGCTACGTCCGTGGAAAAAATGAAGATATTAGACTATTTTATGATTGCACATGGCAAAGAATTTGATTAAAGGCTATTTTCCTATGTCAAAAGTTTTAGTTTTCGAGGGTTATAGCTTCGTCCGTGGAAAAAATGAAGATATTAGACTATTTTATGATTGCACATGGTAAAGAATTT
>NW_027065510.1:0-21692 GCF_032884065.1 Artemia franciscana | reverse complement strand
GTTTTCGAGGGTAATAGCTATGTCTGTGGAAAAAATGAAGATATTTGACTATTTTATGATTGCACTTGGTAAATAATGTGATTAAGGGCTCTTTTCCTATGTCAAAAGTTTTATTTTTCGAGGGTAATAGCTTCGTCCTTGGAAAAAATGAAGTTATAAGACTATTTTATGATTGTACATGGTAAAGAATGTGATTAAAGGCTCTTTTCCTATTTCAAAAGTTTTAGTTTTTGGGGGTAAGAGCTACGTATGTTGAAAAAATGAAGATATTAGACTATTTTATGATTGCACATGGTAAAGAATTTGATTAAAGGCTCTTTTCCTATTTCAAAAGTTTTAGTTTTTGGGGTAAGAGCTACGTATGTTGAAAAAATGAAGATATTAGACTATTTTATGATTGCACATGGTAAAGAATGTGATTAAAGGCTCTTTTCCTATTTCAAAAGTTTTAGTTTTCGAGGGTAATAGCTATATCAGTGGAAAAAATTAAGATATTGGACTATTTTATGATTGCACATGGTAAAGAATGTGATTAAAGGCTCTTTTCCTATGTCAACAATTTTAGTTTTCGAGGGTAATAGCTATGTCTGTGGAAAAAATGAAGATATTTGACTATTTTATGATTGCACTTGGTAAATAATGTGATTAAGGGCTCTTTTCCTATGTCAAAAGTTTTATTTTTAGAGGGTAATAGCTTCGTCCTTAGAAAAAATGAAGTTATTAGACTATTTTATGATTGCACATGATAAAGAATGTGATTAAAGGCTCTTTTCCTATTTCAAAAGTTTTAGTTTTCGGGGGTAAGAGCTACGTATGTTGAAAAAATGAAGATATTAGACTATTTTATGATTGCACATTGTAAAGAATGTGATTAAAGGCTCTTTTCCTATTTCAAAAGTTTTAGTTTTCGAGGGTAATAGCTATGTCTGTGGGAAAAATGAAGATATTAGACTATTTTATGATTGCACTTGGTAAATAATGTGATTAAAGGTTCTTTTCCTATGTCAAAAGTTTTATTTTTCGAGGGTAATAGCTTCGTCCTTGGAAAAAATGAAGTTATTAGACTATTTTATGATTGCACATGGTAAAGAATGTGATTAAAGGCTCTTTTCCTATGTCAAAAATTTTAGTTTTCGAGGGTAATAGCTATGTCTGTTGAAAAAATTAAGATATTAGACTATTTTATGATTGCACATGGTAAAGAATGCGATTAAAGGCTATTTTCCTATGTCAAAAGTTATAGTTTTCGAGGGTTATAGCTTTGTCCGTGGAAAAAAAGAAGATATTAGACTATTTTATGATTGCACATGGTAAAGAATTTGATTAAAGGCTCTTTTCCTATTTCAAAAGTTTTAGTTTTCGGGGTAAGAGCTACGTATGTTGAAAAAATGAAGATATTAGACTATTTTATGATTGCACATGGTAAAGAATGTGATTAAAGGCTCTTTTCCTATTTCAAAAGTTTTAGTTTTCGCGGGTAATAGCTATGTCAGTGGAAAAAATGAAGATATTCGACTATTTTATGATTGCACATGGTAAAGAATGTGATTAACGGCTCTTTTCCTATGTCAAAAGTTTTAGTTTTCGAGGGTAATAGCTATGTCTGTGGAAAAAATGAAGATATTAGACTATTTTATGATTGCACATGGTAAAGAATGTGATTAAAGGCTCTTTTCCTATGTCAAAAGTTTTAGTTTTCGAGGGTAATAGCTATGTCTGTTGAAAAAATTAAGATATTAGACTATTTTATGATTGCACATGATAAAGAATGTGATTAAAGGCTATTTTCCTATGTCAAAAGTTTTAGTTTTCGAGGGTTATAGCTTCGTCCGTGGAAAAAATGAAGATATTAGACTATTTTATGATTGCACATGGTAAAGAATGTGATTAAAGGCTCTTTTCCTATTTCAAAAGTTTTAGTTTTCGGGGATAAAAGCTGCGTATGTTGAAAAAATGAAGATATTAGACTATTTTATGATTGCACATGGTAAAGAATGTGATTAAAGGCTCTTTTCCTATTTCAAAAGTTTTAGTTTTCGAGGGTAATAGCTATGTCAGTGGAAAAAATGAAGATATTCGACTATTATATGATTGCACATGGTAAAGAATGTGATTAAAGGCTCTTTTCCTATGTCAAAAGTTTTTGTTTTCGGGGGGTAATAGCGTCGTCCGTGGAAAAAATGAAGATATTAGACTATTTTATGATTGCACATGGTAAAGAATGAGATTAAAGGCTCTTTTCCTATTTCAAAAGTTTTAGTTTTCGAGGGTAATAGCTATGTCTGTGGAAAAAATGAAGATATTAGACTATTTTATGATTGCACATGGTAAAGAATGTGATTAAAGGCTCTTTTCCTATTTCAAAAGTTTTAGTTTTCGGGGGTAAGAGCTACGTATGTTGAAAAAATGAAGATATTAGACTATTTTATGATTGCACATTGTAAAGAATGTGATTAAAGGCTCTTTTCCTATTTCAAAAGTTTAGTTTTCGAGGGTATAGCTATGTCTGTGGAAAAAATGAAGATATTAGACTATTTTATGATTGCACTTGGTAAATAATGTGATTAAAGGCTCTTTTCCTATGTCAAAAGTTTTATTTTTCGAGGGTAATAGCTTCGTCCTTGGAAAAAATGAAGTTATTAGACTATTTTATGATTGCACATGGTAAAGAATGTGATTAAAGGCTCTTTTCCTATGACAAAAGTTTTAGTTTTCGAGGGTAATAGCTATGTCTGTTGAAAAAATTAAGATATTAGACTATTTTATGATTGCACATGGTAAAGAATGTCATTAAAGGCTATTTTCCTATGTCAAAAGTTTTAGTTTTCGAGGGTTATAGCTTCGTCCGTGGAAAAAATGAAGATATTAGACTATTTTATGATTGCACATGGTAAAAAATTTGATTAAAGGCTCTTTTCCTATTTCAAAAGTTTTAGTTTTCGGGGTAAGAGCTACGTATGTTGAAAAAATGAAGATATTAGACTATTTTATGATTGCAAATGGTAAAGAATGTGATTAAAGGCTCTTTTCCTATTT
Source organism: Artemia franciscana (assembly GCF_032884065.1). Taxonomy (NCBI): domain Eukaryota; kingdom Metazoa; phylum Arthropoda; class Branchiopoda; order Anostraca; family Artemiidae; genus Artemia; species Artemia franciscana. Next base: position 18,656 of record NW_027065510.1, on the reverse strand, counting down.
CAAAAGTTTTGGTTTTCGGGGGTATGAGCTACGTATGTTGAAAAAATGAAGATATTAGACTATTTTATGATTGCACATGGTAAAGAATTTGATTAAAGGCTCTTTTCCTATTTCAAAAGTTTAGTTTTCGAGGGTAATAGCTATGTCTTTGGAAAAAAAATGAAGATATTAGACTATTTTATGATTGCACTTGGTAAATAATGTGATTAAAGGCTCTTTTCCTATGTCAAAAGTTTTATTTTTCGAGGGTAATAGCTTCGTCCTTGGAAAAAATGAAGTTATTAGACTATTTTATGATTGCACATGGTAAAGAATGTGATTAAAGGCTCTTTTCCTATGACAAAAGTTTTAGTTATCGAGGGTAATAGCTATGTCTGTTGAAAAAATTAAGATATTAGACTATTTTATGATTGCACATGGTAAAGAATGTGATTAAAGGCTATTTTCCTATGTCAAAAGTTTTAGTTTTCGAGGGTTATAGCTTCGTCCGTGGAAAAAATGAAGATATTAGACTATTTTATGATTGCACATGGTAAAGAATTTGATTAAAGGCTCTTTTCCTATTTCAAAAGTTTTAGTTTTCGGTGTAAGAGCTACGTATGTTGAAAAAATGAAGATATTAGACTATTTTATGATTGCACATGGTAAAGAATGTGATTAAAGGCTCTTTTCCTATTTCAAAAGTTTTAGTTTTCGAGGGTAATAGCTATGTCAGTGGAAAAAATGAAGATATTCGACTATTTTATGATTGCACATGGTAAAGAATGTGATTAAAGGCTCTTTTCCTATGTCAACAGTTTTAGTTTTCGAGGGTAATAGCTATGTCTGTGGAAAAAATGAAGATATTTGACTATTTTATGATTGCACTTGGTAAATAATGTGATTAAAGGCTCTTTTCCTATGTCAAAAGTTTTATTTTTCGAGGGTAATAGCTTCGTCCTTGGAAAAAATGAAGTTATTAGACTATTTTATGATTGCACATGGTAAAGAATGTGATTAAAGGCTCTTTTCCTATGTCAAAAGTTTAGTTTTCGAGGGTAATAGCTATGTCTGTTGAAAAAATTAAGATATTAGACTATTTTATGATTGCACATGGTAAAGAATGTGATTAAAGGCTATTTTCCTATGTCAAAAGTTTTAGTATTCGAGGGTTATAGCTTCGTCCAAGGAAAAAATGAAGATATTAGACTATTTTATGATTGCACATGGTAAAGAATGTGATTAAAGGCTCTTTTCCTATTTCAAAAGTTTTAGTTTTCGAGGGTAATAGCTATGTCAGTGGAAAAAATGAAGATATTCGACTATTTTATGATTGCACATGGTAAAGAATGTGATTAAAGGCTCTTTTCCTATGTCAAAAGTTTTTGTTTTCGGGGGGTAATAGCTTCGTCCGTGGAAAAAATGAAGATATTAGACTATTTTATGATTACACATGGTAAAGAATTAGATTAAAGGCTCTTTTCCTATTTCAAAAGTTTTAGTTTTCGAGGGTAATAGCTATGTCTGTGGAAAAAATGAAGATATTAGACTATTTTTATTGCACATGGTAAAGAATGTGATTAAAGGCTCTTTTCCTATTTCAAAAGTTTTAGTTTTTGGGGGTAAGAGCTACGTATGTTTAAAAAATGAAGATATTAGACTATTTTATGATTGCACATGGTAAAGAATGTGATTAAAGGCTTTTTTCCTATGTCAAAAGTTTTATTTTTCGAGGGTAATAGCTTCGTTCCCGGAAAAAATGAAGTTATTAGACTATTTTATGATTGCACATGGTAAAGAATGTGATTACACTTGGTAAATAATGTGATTAAAGGCTCTTTTCCTATGTCAAAAGTTTTATTTTTCGAGGGTAAGAGCTTCGTTCTTGGAAAAAATGAAGTTATTAGACTATTTTATGATTGCACATGGTAAAGAATGTGATTAAAGGCTCTTTTCCTATGTCAAAAGTTTTAGTTTTCGAGGGTAATAGCTATGTCTGTTGAAAAAATGAAGATATTAGACTATTTTATGATTGCACATGGTAAAGAATTTGATTAAAGGCTCTTTTCCTATTTCAAAAGTTTTAGTTTTCGGGGTAAGAGCTACGTATGGTGAAAAAATGAAGATATTAGACTATTTTATGATTGCACATGGTAAAGAATGTGAATAAAGGCTCTTTTCCTATTTCAAAAGTTTTAGTTTTCGAGGGTAATAGCTATGTCAGTGGAAAAAATGAAGATATTCGACTATTTTATGATTGAACATGGTAAAGAATGTGATTAAAGGCTCTTTTCCTATGTCAAAAGTTTTTGTTTTCGGGGGTAATAGCTTCGTCCGTGGAAAAAATGAAGATATTAGACTATTTTATGATTGCACATGGTAAAGAATGTGATTAAAGGCTCTTTTCCTATTTCAAAAGTTTTAGTTTTCGAGGGTAATAGCTATGTCAGTGGAAAAAATGAAGATATTCGACTATTTTATGATTGAACATGGTAAAGAATGTGATTAAAGGCTCTTTTCCTATGTCAAAAGTTTTTGTTTTCGGGGGTAATAGCTTCGTCCGTGGAAAAAATGAAGATATTAGACTATTTTATGATTGAACATGGTAAAGAATGAGATTAAAGGCTCTTTTCCTATTTCAAAAGTTTTAGTTTTCGAGGGTAATAGCTATGTCTGTGGAAAAAATGAAGATATTAGACTATTTTATGATTGCACATGGTAAAGAATGTGATTAAAGGCTCTTTTCCTATGTCAAAAGTTTTAGTTTTCGAGGGTAATAGCTTCGTCCGTGGAAAAAATAAAGATATTAGACTATTTTATGATTGCACATGGTAAAGAATGTGATTAAAGACTCTTTTCCTATTTCAAAAGTTTTATTTTTCGGGGGTAAGAGCTACGCATGTTGAAAAAATGAAGATATTAGACTATTTTATGATTGCACATGGTAAGGAATGTGATTAAAGGCTCTTTTCCTATGTCAAAAGTTTTAGTTTTCGAGGGTAATAGTTACGTATGTTGAAAAAATGAAGATATTAGACTATTTTATGATTTCACATGGTAAAGAATGTGATTAAAGGCACTTTTCCTATTTCAAAAGTTTTAGTTTTCGAGGGTAATAGCTATGTCTGTGGAAAAAATGAAGATATTAGACAATTTTATGATTGCACATGGTAAAGAATGTGATTAAAGGCTCTTTTCCTATGTCAAAAGTTTTTTTTTTCGGGGGTAATAGCTTCGTCCGTGGAAAAAATGAAGATATTAGACTATTTTATGATTGCACATGGTAAAGAATGTGATTAAAGGCTCTTTTCCTATTTCAAAAGTTTTAGTTTTCGAGGGTAATAGCTATGTCTGTAGAAAAAATGAAGATATTCGACTATTTTATGATTGCACATGGTAAAGAATGTGATTAAAGGCTCTTTTCCTATGTCAAAAGTTTTTGTTTTCGGGGGTAATAGCTTCGTCCTTTGAAAAAATGAAGATATTAGACTATTTTATGATTGCACATGGTAAAGAATGAGATTAAAGGCTCTTTTCCTATTTCAAAAGTTTTAGTTTTCGAGGGTAATAGCTATGTCTGTGGAAAAAATGAAGATATTAGACTATTTTATGATTGCACATGGTAAAGAATGTGATTAAAGGCTCTTTTCCTATGTCATAAGTTTTAGTTTTCGGGGGTAATAGCTTCGTCCGTGGAAAAAATGAAGATATTAGACTATTTTATGATTGCACATGGTAAAGAATGAGATTAAAGGCTCTTTTCCTATTTCAAAAGTTTTAGTTTTCTAGGGTAATAGCTATGTCTGTGGAAAAAAATGAAGATATTAGACTATTTTATGATTGCACATGGTAAAGAATGTGATTAAAGGCTCTTTTCCTATGTCAAAAGTTTTAGTTTTCGGGGGTAATAGCTTCGTCCGTGGAAAAAATGAAGATATTAGACTATTTTATGATTGCACATGGTAAAGAATGTGATTAAAGACCCTTTTCCTATGTCAAAAGTTTTAGTTTTCGAGGGTAATAGCTACTTATGTTAAAAAAATGAAGATATTAGACTATTTTATGATTGCTCATGGTAAAGAATGTGATTAAAGACTCTTTTCCTATTTTAAAAGTTTTACTTTTCGGAGGTAAGAGCTAAGCATGTTGAAAAAATGAAGATATTAGACTATTTTATGATTGCACATGGTAAGGAATGTGATTAAAGGCTGTTTTCCTATGTCAAAAGTTTTAGTTTTCGAGGGTAATAGCTACGTATGTTGAAAAAATGAAGATATTAGACTATTTTATGATTGCACATGGTAAAGAATGTGATTAAAGGCTCTTTTCCTATTTCAAAAGTTTTAGTTTTCGAGGGTAATAGCTTTGTCTGTGGAAAAAATGAAGATATTAGACAATTTTATGATTCCACATGGTAAAGAATGTGATTAAAGGCTCTTTTCCTATTTCAAAAGTTTTAGTTTTCGGGGGTAATAGCTATGTCCGTGGAAAAAATGAAGATATTAGACTATTTTATGATTGCACATGGTAAAGAATGTGATTAAAGGCTCTTTTCCTATTTCAAAAGTTTTAGTTTTCGAGGGTAATAGCTATGTCTGTGGAAAAAATGAAGATATTAGACTATTTTATGATTGCACATGGTAAAGAATGTGATTAAAGGCTCTTTTCCTATTTCAAAAGTTTTAGTTTTCGGGGTAAGAGCTACGTATGTTGAAAAAATGAAGATATTAGACTATTTTATGATTGCATATTGTAAAGAATGTGATTAAAGGCTCTTTTCCTATGTCAAAAGTTTTGGTTTTCGAGGGGTAATAGCTATGTCTGTTGAAAAAATTAAGATATTAGACTATTTTATGATTGCACATGGTAAAGAATGTGATTAAAGGCTATTTTTCTATGTCAAAAGTTTTAGTTTTCGAGGGTTATAGCTTCGTCCGTGGAAAAAATGAAGATATTAGACTATTTTATGATTGCACATGGTAAAGAATTTGATAAAAGGCTCTTTTCCTATTTCAAAAGTTTTAGTTTTCGGGGTAAGAGCTATGTTTGTTGAAAAAATGAAGATATTAGACTATTTTATGATTGCACATGGTAAAGAATTTGATTAAAGGCTCTTTTCCTATTTCAAAAGTTTTAGTTTTCGAGGGTAATAGCTATGTCAGTGGAAAAAATGAAGATATTCGACTATTTTATGATTGCACATGGTAAAGAATGTGATTAAAGGCTCTTTTCCTATGTCAACAGTTTTAGTTTTCGAGGGTAATAGCTATGTCTGTGGAGGAGAAAATGAAGATATTAGACTATTTTATGATTGCACTTGGTAAATAATGTGATTAAAGGCTCTTTTCCTATGTCAAAAGTTTTATTTTTCGAGGGTAATAGCTTCGTCCTTGGAAAAAATGAAGTTATTAGCCTATTTTATGATTGCACATGGTAAAGAATGTGATTAAAGGCTATTTTCCTATGTCAAAAGTTTTAGTTTTCGAGGGTATAGCTTCGTCCGTGGAAAAAATGAAGATATTAGACTATTTTATGATTGCACAAGGTAAAGAATTTGATTAAAGGCTCTTTTCCTATTTCAAAAGTTTAGTTTTTGGGGGGTAAGAGCTACGTATGTTTAAAAAAAGAAGATATTAGACTATTTTATGATTGCACATGGTAAAGAATGTGATTAAAGGCTCTTTTCCTATTTCAATAGTTTTAGTTTTCGAAGGTAATAGCCATGCCAGTGGAAAAAATGAAGATATTCGACTATTTTATGATTGCACATGGTAAAGAATGTGATTAAAGGCTCTTTTCCTATGTCAAAAGTTTTTGTTTTCGGGGGTAATAGCTTCGTCCGTGGAAAAAATGAAGATATTAGACTATTTTATGATTGCACATGGTAAAGAATGAGATTAAAGGCCCTTTTCCTATTTCAAAAGTTTTAGTTTTCGAGGGTAATAGCTATGTCTGTGGAAAAAATGAAGATATTAGACTATTTTATGATTGCACATGGCAAAGAATGTGATTAAAGGCTCTTTTCCTATTTCAAAAGTTTTAGTTTTCGGGGTAAGAGCTACGTATGTTGAAAAAATGAAGATATTAGACTATTTTATGATTGCACATAAAGAATGTGATTAAAGGCTCTTTTCCTATTTCAAAAGTTTTAGTTTTCGAGGGTAATAGCTATGTCTGTGGAAAAAATGAAGATATTAGGCTATTTCATGATTGCACTTGGTAAATATGTGATTAAAGGCTCTTTTCCTATGTCAAAAGTTTTATTTTTCGAGGGTAATAGCTTCGTCCTTGAAAAAATGAAGTTATTAGACTATTTTATGATTGCACATGGTAAAGAATGTGATTAAAGGCTCTTTTCCTATGTCAAAAGTTTTAGTTTTCGAGGGTAATAGCTATGTCTGTTGAAAAAATTAAGATATTAGACTATTTTATGATTGCACATGGTAAAGAATGTGATTAAAGGCTATTTCCTATGTCAAAAGTTTTAGTTTTCGAGGGTTATAGCTTCGTCCGTGGAAAAAATGAAGATATTACACTATTTTATGATTGCACATGGTAAAGAATGTGATTAAAGGCTCTTTTCCTATTTCAAAAGTTTTAGTTTTCGAGGGTAATAGCTATGTCAGTGGAAAAAATGAAGATATTCGACTATTTTATGATTGCACATGGTAAAGAATGTGATTAAAGGCTCTTTTCCTATGTCAACAGTTTTAGTTTTCAAGGGTAATAGCTATGTCTGTGGAAAAAATGAAGATATTAGACTATTTTATGATTGCACTTCGTAAATAATGTGATTAAAGGCTCTTTTCCTATGTCAAAAGTTTTATTTTTCGAGGGTAATAGCTTCGTCCTTGGAAAAAATGAAGTTATTAGACTATTTTATGATTTCACTTGGTAAAGAATGTGATTAAAGGCTCTTTTCCTATTTCAAAAGTTTTAGTTTTCGAGGATAATAGCTATGTCTGTGGAAAAAATGAAGATATTAGACTATTTTATGATTGCACATGGTAAAGAATTTGATCAAAGGCTCTTTTCCTATTTCAAAAGTTTTAGTTCTCGGGGGTAAGAGCTACATAGGTTGAAAAAATGAAGATATTAGACTATTTTATGATTTCACTTGGTAAAGAATGTGATTAAAGGCTCTTTTCCTATTTCAAAAGTTTTAGTTTTCGAGGGTAATAGCTATGTCTGTGGAAAAAATGAAGATATTAGACAATTTTATGATTGCACATGGTAAAGAATGTGATTAAAGGCTCTTTTCCTATTTCAAAAGTTTTAGTTTTCGGGGGGTAGTAGCTACGTCCGTGGAAAAAATGAAGATATTAGACTATTTTATGATTGCACATGGTAAAGAATTTGATTGAAGGATTTTTCCTATGTCAAAAGTTTTAGTTTTCGAGGGTAATAGCTATGTCTGTGGAAAAAATGAAGATATTAGACTATTTTATGATTGCACATGGTAAAGAATGTGATTAAAGGCTCTTTTCCTATTTCAAAAGTTTTAGTTTTCGGGGTAAGAGCTATGTCTGTGGGAAAAATGAAGATATTAGACTATTTTATGATTGCACTTGGTAAATAATGTGATTAAATTCTCTTTTCCTATGTCAAAAGTTTTAGTTTTCGAGGGTAATAGCTTCGTCCTTGGAAAAAATGAAGTTATTAGACTGTTTTATGATTGCACATGGTAAAGAATTTTATTAAAGGCTCTTTTCCTATGTCAAAAGTTTTAGTTTCCGAGGGTAATAGCTATATCTGTTGAAAAAATTAAGATATTAGAATATTTTATGACTGCACATGGTAAAGAATGTGATTAAAGGCTATTTTCCTATGTCAAAAGTTTTAGTTTTCGAGGGGTAATAGCTTCGTCCGTGGAAAAAATGAAGATATTAGACTATGTTATGATTGCACATGGCAAAGAATTTGATTAAAGGCTCTTTTCCTATTTCAAAAGTTTTAGTTTTCGGGGCTAAGAGCTACGTATGTTGAAAAAATGAAGATATTAGACTATTTTATGATTGCACATGGTAAAGAATGTGATTAAAGGCTCTTTTCCTATTTCAAAAGTTTCAGTTTTCGAGGGTAATAGCTATGTCTGTGGAAAAAATGAAGATATTAGACAATTTTATGATTGCACATGGTAAAGAATGTGATTAAAGGTTCTTTTTCTATTTCAAAAGTTTTAGTTTTCGAGGATACTACGTATGTTGAAAAAATGAAGGTATTAGACTATTTTATGATTGCAAATGGTAAAGAATGTGATTAAAGGCTCTTTTCCTATTTCAAAAGTTTTAGTTTTCGAGGGTAATAGCTTTGTCACTGGAAAAAATGAAGATATTACACAATTTTATGATTGCACATGGTAAAGAATGTGATTAAAGGCTCTTTTCCTATTTCAAAAGTTTTAGTTTTCGAGGGTCATAGCTACGTATGTTGAAAAAATGAAGATATTAGACTATTTTATGATTGCAAATGGTAAAGAATGTGATTAAAGGCTCTTTTCCTATTTCAAAAGTTTTAGTTTTCGAGGGTAATAGCTATGTCTGTGGAAAAAATGAAGATATTAGACTATTTTATGATTGCACATGGTAAAGAATGTGATTAAAGGCTCTTTTCCTATGTCAAAAGTTTTAGTTTTCGAGGGTAATAGCTACGTATGTTGACAAAATGAAGATATTAGACTATTTTATGATTGCAAAAGGTAAAGAATGTGATTATAGGCTCTTTTCCTATTTCAAAAGTTTTAGTTTTCGAGGGTAATAGCTACGTATGTTGAAAAAATGAAGATATTAGACTATTTTATGATTGCAAATTGTAAAGAATGTGATTAAAGGCTCTTTTCCTATTTCAAAAGTTTTAGTTTTCGAGGGTAATAGCTACGTATGTTGAAAAAATGAAGATATTAGACTATTTTATGATTACACATGGTAAAGAATGTGATTAAAGGCTATTTTCCTATGTCAAAAGTTTTAGTTTTCGAAGGTAATAGCTAAGTATGTTGAAAAAATGAAGATATTAGACTATTTTATGATTGCACATGGTAAAGAATGTGATTAAAGGCTCTTTTCCTATTTCAAAAGTTTTAGTTTTCGAGGGTAATAGCTACGTATGTTGAAAAAATGAAGATATTAGACTATTTTATGATTGCAAATGGTAAAGAATGTGATTAAAGTATCTTTTCCTATGTCAAAAGTTTTTTCGAGGGTAATAGCTAGGTCTTTGGAAAAACTGAAGATATTAGACAATTTTGTGATTGCATATGGTAAAGAATGTGATTAAAGGCTCTTTTCCTATGTCAAAAGTTTTAGTTTTCGAGGGTTATAGCTTCGTCCGTGGAAAAATGATGATATTAGACTATTTTATGATTGCACATGGTAAAGAATTTGATTAAAGGCTCTTTTCCTATTTCAAAAGTTTTAGTTTTCGGGGTAAGAGCTACGTATGTTGAAAAAAATGAAGATATTAGACTATTTTATGATTGCACATGGTAAAGAATGTGATTAAAGGCTCTTTTCCTATTTCAAAAGTTTTAGTTTTCGAGGGTAATAGCTATGTCTGTTGAAAAAATTAAGATATTAAACTATTTTATGATTGCACATGGTAAAGAATGTGATTAAAGGCTATTTTCCTATGTCAAAAGTTTTAGTTTTCGAGGGTTATAGCTTCGTCCGTTGAAAAAATGAAGATATTAGACTATTTTATGATTGCACATGGTAAAGAATTTGATTAAAGGCTCTTTTCCTATTTCAAAAGTTTTAGTTTTCGAGGGGGGTAAGAGCTACGTATGTTGAAAAAATGAAGATATTAGACTATTTTATGATTGCACATGGTAAAGAATGTGATTAAAGGCTCTTTTCCTATTTCAAAAGTTTTAGTTTTCGAGGGTAATAGCTATGTCAGTGGAAAAAATGAAGATATTCGACTATTTTATGATTGCACATGGTAAAGAATGTGATTAAAGGCTCTTTTCCTATGTCAAAAGTTTTTGTTTTCGGGGGTAATAGCTTCGTCCGTGGAAAAAATGAAGATATTAGACTATTTTATGATTGCACATGGTACAATGAGATTAAAGGCTCTTTTCCTATTTCAAAAGTTTTAGTTTTCGAGGGTAATAGCTATGTCTGTGGAAAAAATGAAGATATTAGACTATTTTATGATTGCACATGGTAAGGAATGTGATTAAAGGCTGTTTTCCTATGTCAAAAGTTTTAGTTTTCGAGGGTAATAGCTACGTATGTTGAAAAAATGAAGATATTAGACTATTTTATGATTGCACATGGTAAAGAATGTGATTAAAGGCTCTTTTCCTATTTCAAAAGTTTTAGTTTTCGAGGGTAATAGCTATGTCTGTGGAAAAAATGAAGATATTAGACAATTTTATGATTCCACATGGTAAAGAATGTGATTAAAGGCTCTTTTCCTATTTCAAAAGTTTTAGTTTTCGGGGGGTAATAGCCACGTCCGTGGAAAAAATGAAGATATTAGACTATTTTATGATTGCACATGGTAAAGAATGTGATTAAAGGCTCTTTTGCTATGTCAAAAGTTTTAGTTTTCGAGGGGTAATAGCTATGTCTGTGGAAAAAATGAAGATATTAGACTATTTTATGATTGCACATGGTAAAGAATGTGATTAAAGGCTCTTTTCCTATTTCAAAAGTTTTAGTTTTCGGGGGGGTAAGAGCTACGTATGTTGAAAAAATGAAGATATTAGACTATTTTATGATTGTACATTGTAAAGAATGTGATTAAAGGCTCTTTTCCTATTTCAAAAGTTTTAGTTTTCGAGGGTAATAGCTATGTCTGTGGAAAAAATGAAGATATTAGACTATTTTATGATTGCACATGGTAAAGAATGTGATTAAAGGCTCTTTTCCTATGTCAACAGTTTTAGTTTTCGAGGGTAATAGCTATGTCTGTTGAAAAAATGAAGATATTAGACTATTTTATGATTGCACTTGGTAAATAATGTGATTAAAGGCTCTTTTCCTATGTCAAAAGTTTTATTTTTCGAGGGTAATAGCTTCGTCCTTGGAAAAAATGAAGTTATTAGACTATTTTATGATTGCACATGGTAAAGAATGTGATTAAAGGCTCTTTTCCTATGTCAAAAGTTTTAGTTTTCGACGGTAATAGCTATGTCTGTTGAAAAAATTAAGATATTAGACTATTTTATGATTGCACATGGTAAAGAATGTGATTAAAGGCTATTTTCCTATGTCAAAAGTTTTAGTTTTCGAGTGTTATAGCTTCGTCCGTGGAAAAAATGAAGATATTAGACTATTTTATGATTGCACATGGTAAAGAATTTGATTAAAGGCTCTTTTCCTATTTCAAAAGTTTTAGTTTTCGGGGTAAGAGCTACGTATGTTGAAAAAAATGAAGATATTAGACTAATTTATGATTGCACATGGTAAAGAATGTGATTAAAGGCTCTTTTCCTATTTCAAAAGTTTTAGTTTTCGAGGGTAATAGCTATGTCAGTGGAAAATATGAAGATATTCGACTATTTTATGATTGCACATGGTAAAGAATGTGATTAAAGGCTCTTTTCCTAAGTCAAAAGTTTTTGTTTTCGGGGGTAATAGCTTCGTCCGTGGAAAAAATGAAGATATTAGACTATTTTATGATTGCACATGGTAAAGAATGAGATTAAAGGCTCCTTTCCTATTTCAAAAGTTTTAGTTTTCGAGGGTAATAGCTATGTCTGTGGAAAAAATGAAGATATTAGACTATTTTATGATTGCACATGGTAAAGAATGTGATTAAAGGCTCTTTTCCTATGTCAAAAGTTTTAGTTTTCGGGGGGGTAATAGCTTCGTCCGTGGAAAAAAAATGAAGATATTAGACTATTTTATGATTGCACATGGTAAAGAATGTGATTAAAGGCCCTTTTCCTATGTCAAAAGTTTTAGTTTTCGAGGGTAATAGCTACGTATGTTTAAAAAATGAAGATATTAGACCATTTTATGATTGTTCATGGTAAAGAATGTGATTAAAGACTCTTTTCCTATTTCAAAAGTTTTACTTTTCGGGGGGGTAAGAGCTACGCATGTTGAAAAAATGAAGATATTAGACTATTTTATGATTGCACATGGTAAGGGAATGTGATTAAAGGCTCTTTTCCTATGTCAAAAGTTTTAGTTTTCGAGGGTAATAGCTACATATGTTGAAAAAATTAAGATATTAGACTATTTTATGATTTCACATGGTAAAGAATGTGATTAAAGATTCTTTTTCCTATTTCAAAAGTTTTATTTTTCGAGGGTAATAGCTATGTCTGTGGATAAAATGAATATTTTACACTATTTTATGATTGCACATGGTAAAGAATGTGATTAAAGGCTCTTTTCCTATTTCAAAAGTTTTAGTTTTCGGGGGTAATAGCTACGTCCGTGGAAAAAATGAAGATATTAGACTATTTTATGATTGCACATGGTAAAGAATGTGATTAAAGGCTCTTTTCCTATGTCAAAAGTTTTAGTTTTCGAGGGTTATAGCTTCGTCCGTGGAAAAAATGAAGATATTAGACTATTTTATGATTGCACATGGTAAAGAATGTGATTAAAGGCTCTTTTCCTATTTCAAAAGTTTTAGTTTTCGAGGGTAATAGCTATGTCAGTGGAAAAAATGAAGATATTCGACTATTTTATGATTGCACATGGTAAAGAATGTGATTAAAGGCTCTTTTCCTATGTCAAAAGTTTTAGTTTTCGAGGGTTATAGCTTCGTCCGTGGAAAAAATGAAGATATTAGACTATTTTATGATTGCACATCGTAAGAATTTGATTCAAGGCTCTTTTCCTATTTCAAAAGTTTTAGTTTTCGGGGTAAGAGCTACGTATGTTGAAAAAATGAAGATATTAGACTATTTTATGATTGCACATGGTAAAGAATGTGATTAAAGGCTCTTTTCCTATGTCAAAAGTTTTAGTTTTCGGGGTAATAGCTACGTTCGTGGAAAAAATGAAGATATTAGACTATTTTATGATTGCACATGGTAAAGAATGTGATTAAAGGCTCTTTTCCTATGTCAAAAGTTTTAGTTTTCGAGGGTAATAGCTATGTCTGTGGAAAAAATGAAGATATTAGACTATTTTATGATTGCACATGGTAAAGAATGTGATTAAAGGCTCTTTTCCTATTTCAAAAGTTTTAGTTTTCGGGGGTAAGAGCTATGTATGTTGAAAAAATGAAGATATTAGACTATTTTATGATTGCACATTGTAAAGAATGTGATTAAAGGCTCTTTTCCTATTTCAAAAGTTTTAGTTTTCGAGGGTAATAGCTATGTCTGTGGGAAAAATGAAGATATTAGACTATTTTATGATTGCACTTGGTAAATAATGTGATTAAAGGCTCTTTTCCTATGTCAAAAGTTTTAGTTTTTGAGGGTAATAGCTTCGTCCTTGGAAAAAAATGAAGTTATTAGACTGTTTTATGATTGCACATGGTAAAGAATGTGATTAAAGGCTCTTTTCCTATGTCAAAAGTTTTAGTTTTCGAGGGTTATAGCTTCGTCCGTGGAAAAAATGAAGATATTAGACTATTTTATGATTGCACATAGTAAAGAATTTGATTAAAGGCTCTTTTCCTATTTCAAAAGTTTTAGTTTTCGGGGTAAGAGCTACGTATGTTGAAAAAATGAAGATATTAGACTATTTTATGATTACACATGGTAAAGAATGTGATTAAAGGCTCTTTTCCTATTTCAAAAGTTTTAGTTTTCGAGGGTAATAGCTATGTCAGTGGAAAAAATGAAGATATTCGACTATTTTATGATTGCACATGGTAAAGAATGTGATTAAAGGCTCTTTTCCTATGTCAAAAGTTTTTGTTTTCGGGGTAATAGCTTCGTCCGTGGGAAAAAATGAAGATATTAGACTATTCTATGATTGCACATGGTAAAGAATGAGATTAAAGGCTCTTTTCCTATTTCAAAAGTTTTAGTTTTCGAGGGGTAATAGCTATGTCTGTGGAAAAAATGAAGATATTAGACTATTTTATGATTGCACATGGTAAAGAATGTGATTAAAGGCTCTTTTCCTATGTCAAAAGTTTTAGTTTTCGGGGGGTAATAGCTTTGTCCGTGGAAAAAATGAAGATATTAGACTATTTTATGATTGCACATGGTAAAGAATGTGATTAAAGGCCATTTTCCTATTTCAAAAGTTTTATCTTTCGAGGGTAATAGCTACGTATGTTGAAAAAATGAAGATATTAGACTATTTTATGATTGCTCATGGTAAAGAATGTGATTAAAGACTCTTTTCCTATTTCAAAAGTTTTACTTTTCGGGGTAAGAGCTACGCATGTTGAAAAAATGAAGATATTAGACTATTTTATGATTGCACATGATAAGGAATGTGATTAAAGGCTCTTTTCCTATGTCAAAAGTTTTAGTTTTCGAGGGTAATAGCTACGTATGTTGAAAAAATGAAGATATTAGACTATTTTATGATTGCACATGGTAAAGAATGTGATTAAAGGCTCTTTTCCTATTTCAAAAGTTTTAGTTTTCGAGGGGTAATAGCTATGTCTGTGGAAAAAATGAAGATATTAGACAATTTTATGATTGCACATGGTAAAGAATGTAATTAAAGGCTCATTTCCTATTTCAAAAGTTTTAGTTTTCGGGGGGTAATAGCTACGTCCGTGGAAAAAAATGAAGATATTAGACTATTTTATGATTGGACATGATAAAGAATGTGATTAAAGGCTCTTTTCCTATGTCAAAAGTTTTAGTTTTCGAGGGTAATAGCTATGTCTGTGGAAAAAAATGAAGATATTAGACTATTTTATGATTGCACATGGTAAAGAATGTGATTAAAGGCTCTTTTCCTATTTCAAAAGCTTTAGTTTTCGGGGTAAGAGCTACGTATGTTGAAAAAATGAAGATATTAGACTATTTTATGATTGCACATTGTAAAGAATGTGATTAAAGGCTCTTTTCCTATTTCAAAAGTTTTAGTTTTCGAGGGTAATAGCTATGTCTGTGGGAAAAATGAAGATATTAGACTATTTTATGATTGCACTTGGTAAATAATGTGATTAAATTCTCTTTTCCTATGTCAAAAGTTTTAGTTTTCGAGGGTAATAGCTTCGTCCTTGGAAAAAATGAAGTTATTAGACTGTTTTATGATTGCACATGGTAAAGAATTTTATTAAAGGCTCTTTTCCTATGTCAAAAGTTTTAGTTTCCGAGGGTAATAGCTATATCTGTTGAAAAAATTAAGATATTAGAATATTTTATGACTGCACATGGTAAAGAATGTGATTAAAGGCTATTTTCCTATGTCAAAAGTTTTAGTTTTCGAGGGTAATAGCTTCGTCCGTGGAAAAAATGAAGATATTAGACTATTTTATGATTGCACATGGCAAAGAATTTGATTATTAAAGGCTCTTTTCCTATTTCAAAAGTTTTAGTTTTCGGGGCTAAGAGCTACGTATGTTGAAAAAATGAAGATATTAGACTATTTTATGATTGCACATGGTAAAGAATGTGATTAAAGGCTCTTTTCCTATTTCAAAAGTTTCAGTTTTCGAGGGTAATAGCTATGTCTGTGGAAAAAATGAAGATATTAGACAATTTTATGATTGCACATGGTAAAGAATGTGATTAAAGGTTCTTTTTCTATTTCAAAAGTTTTAGTTTTCGAGGATACTACGTATGTTGAAAAAATGAAGGTATTAGACTATTTTATGATTGCAAATGGTAAAGAATGTGATTAAAGGCTCTTTTCCTATTTCAAAAGTTTTAGTTTTCGAGGGTAATAGCTTTGTCACTGGAAAAAATGAAGATATTACACAATTTTATGATTGCACATGGTAAAGAATGTGATTAAAGGCTCTTTTCCTATTTCAAAAGTTTTAGTTTTCGAGGGTCATAGCTACGTATGTTGAAAAAATGAAGATATTAGACTATTTTATGATTGCAAATGGTAAAGAATGTGATTAAAGGCTCTTTTCCTATTTCAAAAGTTTTAGTTTTCGAGGGTAATAGCTATGTCTGTGGAAAAAATGAAGATATTAGACTATTTTATGATTGCACATGGTAAAGAATGTGATTAAAGGCTCTTTTCCTATGTCAAAAGTTTTAGTTTTCGAGGGTAATAGCTACGTATGTTGACAAAATGAAGATATTAGACTATTTTATGATTGCAAATGGTAAAGAATGTGATTATAGGCTCTTTTCCTATTTCAAAAGTTTTAGTTTTCGAGGGTAATAGCTACGTATGTTGAAAAAATGAAGATATTAGACTATTTTATGATTGCAAATTGTAAAGAATGTGATTAAAGGCTCTTTTCCTATTTCAAAAGTTTTAGTTTTCGAGGGTAATAGCTACGTATGTTGAAAAAATGAAGATATTAGACTATTTTATAATTACACATGGTAAAGAATGTGATTAAAGGCTATTTTCCTATGTCAAAAGTTTTAGTTTTCGAACGTAATAGCTAAGTATGTTGAAAAAATGAAGATATTAGACTATTTTATGATTGCACATGGTAAAGAAATGTGATTAAAGGCTCTTTTCCTATTTCAAAAGTTTTAGTTTTCGAGGGTAATAGCTACGTATGTTGAAAAAATGAAGATATTAGACTATTTTATGATTGCAAATGGTAAAGAATGTGATTAAAGTATCTTTTCCTATGTCAAAAGTTTTTTCGAGGGTAATAGCTAGGTCTTTGGAAAAACTGAAGATATTAGACAATTTTGTGATTGCATATGGTAAAGAATGTGATTAAAGGCTCTTTTCCTATGTCAAAAGTTTTAGTTTTCGAGGGTTATAGCTTCGTCCGTGGAAAAATGATGATATTAGACTATTTTATGATTGCACATGGTAAAGAATTTGATTAAAGGCTCTTTTCCTATTTCAAAAGTTTTAGTTTTCGGGGGTAAGAGCTACGTATGTTGAAAAAATGAAGATATTAGACTATTTTATGATTGCACATGGTAAAGAATGTGATTAAAGGCTCTTTTCCTATTTCAAAAGTTTTAGTTTTCGAGGGTAATAGCTATGTCTGTTGAAAAAATTAAGATATTAACTATTTTATGATTGCACATGGTAAAGAATGTGATTAAAGGCTATTTTCCTATGTCAAAAGTTTTAGTTTTCGAGGGTTATAGCTTCGTCCGTTGAAAAAATGAAGATATTAGACTATTTTATGATTGCACATGGTAAAGAATTTGATTAAAGGCTCTTTTCCTATTTCAAAAGTTTTAGTTTTCGGGGGTAAGAGCTACGTATGTTGAAAAAATGAAGATATTAGACTATTTTATGATTGCACATGGTAAAGAATGTGATTAAAGGCTCTTTTCCTATTTCAAAAGTTTTAGTTTTCGAGGGTAATAGCTATGTCAGTGGAAAAAATGAAGATATTCGACTATTTTATGATTGCACATGGTAAAGAATGTGATTAAAGGCTCTTTTCCTATGTCAAAAGTTTTTGTTTTCGGGGGGTAATAGCTTCGTCCGTGGAAAAAAATGAAGATATTAGACTATTTTATGATTGCACATGGTACAATGAGATTAAAGGCTCTTTTCCTATTTCAAAAGTTTTAGTTTTCGAGGGTAATAGCTATGTCTGTGGAAAAAATGAAGATATTAGACTATTTTATGATTGCACATGGTAAGGAATGTGATTAAAGGCTGTTTTCCTATGTCAAAAGTTTTAGTTTTCGAGGGTAATAGCTACGTATGTTGAAAAAATGAAGATATTAGACTATTTTATGATTGCACATGGTAAAGAATGTGATTAAAGGCTCTTTTCCTATTTCAAAAGTTTTAGTTTTCGAGGGTAATAGCTATGTCTGTGGAAAAAATGAAGATATTAGACAATTTTATGATTCCACATGGTAAAGAATGTGATTAAAGGCTCTTTTCCTATTTCAAAAGTTTTAGTTTTCGGGGGTAATAGCCACGTCCGTGGAAAAAATGAAGATATTAGACTATTTTATGATTGCACATGGTAAAGAATGTGATTAAAGGCTCTTTTGCTATGTCAAAAGTTTTAGTTTTCGAGGGTAATAGCTATGTCTGTGGAAAAAATGAAGATATTAGACTATTTTATGATTGCACATGGTAAAGAATGTGATTAAAGGCTCTTTTCCTATTTCAAAAGTTTTAGTTTTCGGGGGTAAGAGCTACGTATGTTGAAAAAATGAAGATATTAGACTATTTTATGATTGCACATTGTAAAGAATGTGATTAAAGGCTCTTTTCCTATTTCAAAAGTTTTAGTTTTCGAGGGTAATAGCTATGTCTGTGGAAAAAATGAAGATATTAGACTATTTTATGATTGCACATGGTAAAGAATGTGATTAAAGGCTCTTTTCCTATGTCAACAGTTTTAGTTTTCGAGGGTAATAGCTATGTCTGTTGAAAAAATGAAGATATTAGACTATTTTATGATTGCACTTGGTAAATAATGTGATTAAAGGCTCTTTTCCTATGTCAAAAGTTTTATTTTTCGAGGGTAATAGCTTCGTCCTTGGAAAAAATGAAGTTATTAGACTATTTTATGATTGCACATGGTAAAGAATGTGATTAAAGGCTCTTTTCCTATGTCAAAAGTTTTAGTTTTCGACGGTAATAGCTATGTCTGTTGAAAAAATTAAGATATTAGACTATTTTATGATTGCACATGGTAAAGAATGTGATTAAAGGCTATTTTCCTAT